>NC_058412.1:133917830-133936629 GCF_002201575.2 Neomonachus schauinslandi
GCCACGTCCGCGGGAAGCTGCAGCCCCGGGTCACCGAGGAGGTGAGCGGGCCCGCGCGGCCGCCCGGAGGCCCCGCCCGGCGCCCGCAGGGGCGCGAGGCCAGCCCGGGAGGTGCGGGGGGGGGGGGTTCCCCCCCCCCGGAGCCGCCCCCAGGCGCTGCCTTCGAGGGGCCCCGCGGCCCTGCCCGAGAGCCGGCCGCCGGCTCCCGGAAGCCCTCCCGGTGGCACCTGGCTGGGGCCCACCCCGGTGCGGTGCGGGGTCGCGGCGTTTGAAGCCCGGCGGGCCCAGCCTGGCCTTTTAAATCCCCACGGCTTAATCCCACAAGGGTGGAACCGTGCCAGCAGACACACACACGCTGAGCTGCAGCGAGAGGCCACACATCTTAATTAGGGATCGTGGGTGCCCCGGGGAAGCTGCCGCAGTGCCGGTTCAGCCAGCCTCCCAAGCACCGCGCGCAGGGCCCGGCTGCCGGCATGCGGACTGTTTGATGGCTAGCGTCTGTCTCTTGTCTCTCCCCCTCCCGTCCAGCTCTGGCAGGCCGCTCTAAGCACGCTCAACCCCAACCCCACGGACAGCTGCCCCCTGTACCTGAACTATGCCACCGTGGCCGCCCTGCCCTCCAGGGTGAGCCGGCACAACAGCCCCTCGGCCGCCCACTTCGTCACCCGCCTGGTGCGCACCTGCCTGCCGCCAGGGACCCATCGGTGCATTCTGGTGAGTGCCCACGGCCATCCCCGTGCTCGTGGGAAGCGGGTGTCCCGGTAGCTCCGCCCCGGTGCGGGCAGGGCACCCGGGCTGGCAGGACCTCCGACGTGGACGTGCCGCCACAGCCCAGGACGTCATCGCCCCTGCTTACAGACAGGGAAACTGAGGTCGAGAGACTAGGCCATTTGCCCCAGATCAGGTTCGGTGGTCGATCTGAGCCTCAGACCCAGATTTCCTGAGCCCGCGCCCCTCCACGTCCTACTTCCCCGCCTCGGAGGCAGTCCGCATCTGGTGGCTGATGTTTTCTTTCTCCCAGGGCTGGACGATGGCTCCCTGAAGGCCCCCGCCTGGCGGCTCTGCTGGGGCCCCTCTGTCCCGAGTGTAGCTCCTCCCCGGGGTCGCTCCCGCGGGTCTGCCCCCGCTCACGGCTCTGCCTCTCTGTGCTGCAGATGGTCTGCGAGCGCTCGGACGCCTTCGCCTCTGCCTGCGCCCTGGCCCGAGCCTTCCCGCTCTTCACCCACCGCTCCGGGGCTGCCCGGCGTGCAGACAAGAAGACGGTGACGGTGGAGTTTTTCCTGGTGGGACAAGACAACGGGCCAGTGGAGGTGTCCACTCTGCAAGTGGGTGTCCGGACGTTCGCCCGGGGTCCCCGGGCCCGCACGCGCTGGGGCGGCTGGAAGGGGAGGGCGGTGGCAGTGGGATGCAGCAGCAACAGCCCCGGGGGGCCCGGAGGCCTTTCCAAACCCGGGCAGCTGGCCCCCCTCCCGGGGGGGGGGGGGGGGGGGGGCTTCCTGGTCAGGACTCAGGCCTTTCAACCTGTATTTCTTGAGCACCTACCCAGCACCAGGAGCTCTCCTGTTTAATCCTGAGAATCCCCTCCCTCTGTGGCGCACTTTTACATATGTTATTTCCTTGGATCATAATCCTTTCGAGGCCAGCAAGGCTGGGAGGGACTCCAGCTTAGGAGTCCTGGTCTGGGCCGACCGGCAGATTCCATCCCCACGGCGAGTGTCCCAGACCCCGTGGCCGTGACCTCACCCTCCCCACCCCCACTGAGACCCAGGCTGTCCTTCCTACCCCACCCCTCACTGCTGTCCCAGGCCAGCACCCCTCACCGGCTGCCTCCTCCCCCTGGATCCTTTGCTCTAGAAGGAGAGGACATGCTTCTGTCTCTATCGTCTTGCAACAGCTCCTTTTTTCCTTCCATTGATTTCCAAACGTTGAAAAACCACAGTCTAATTGTTTGGCCTTTCTTAACTCCCTTTCCCCCTCAGCCTACCCAAATCGAGTTTCCACCCCGCATCCTGACACGGATTTTTTAAGGAGCCTGTCTGCTGGACTTAAATATTGGTCGTCCCATTTGTCATCCCCCCCCACCTTGAAGGGTCTGCCCCACCCAGAGCCATGCCTCCTTCCCACGCCCCCTCCCGCCTGCCGCCTCTACATCCCCTTTCCAGAGCATTCCCACATTCGGATCTCACTTCCTCTCATCTGGGTTCTCCGAGCGCCTGTGGGCTCCATCCCACAGACGGGCACCGACGACCACCCCTCCCCTCTAGCGGCAGGGCATTCCTTCTGAGTTCCCGGCCTGAGCAGCACCCTGGACCCCCCACATCCTCCAAGCCCTTCTCCTCCCTCCCCGCTGGCCATGGTGGACTGACTTTCTGTCCTCCTCAGCTTCCCTCTCCAGGTCCTACCTGCTCCGGGTCTGCCCACGTCCCTTTCCACGGGGAGCTGGCTGGCTGACATGGCCTCGCTTGAAGTCGGGCCCTCTGCGCGCTGAGTGCCATACCACCTGATGTGACACATCTCTGCTTAGCTTCTGCGCCCTGCACTGGGGTGGGAGCTTCCGGAGGGCAGGGACCTGGTCTGTGGTCCCAGCAGGGGCCCACCGTGGGACGAGGACGGTTGGGTTGGTGGGTCTCCTTGACCCCCACATCCAGTGCATCCTACTCTGCCCAGCCACTGCCTTGCGGAGCCCCCACCCACGCCCCACCGCTCTCCTGGGCCATTGTGGCCGCCTCCTCACTGGTCTTGCTGCCTCCAGATGCCCTCCATCCACTTCCCCTTCCCATGGCTGCTCGTAGCTTGCGTAGACGCGACTGCCTACTGAGTCCTCTCAACAGCCCTAGGAGGTGGGACCGTTGTTTTCTCCACCGTCGGGCTGAGCAGACTGAGGCTCGGAGATGCCAGGTGACTTACTGGGGCCACAGCAGCAAGGGGCAGAGCCGGGTCTTAACCACTGCCGCCGTCTGTCAGCCCTCTTTCCCGTCTGTCTTGGATCATGAGCACTTGGATCATGAGAACCTCAGGCACCCTGGGTGGCCTTTTCCATACTATGGAGACATCCTCAGCACTCCCCCCCACAAGTCCTCTTCCCCCCCGGGTCCCTGTGGTCTTTCATACCCTCCTCCCCTGTCGTGTTTAGTGGAGTGAGGTGTTGTGATTCTCTGCTGGCCTGGAGTACCTTGGACATCTTTGAATTCCCAGAGTCTAGTGCGGAGCCTGGCACACAGTAGGTGCTCATAGAAACATGGGTGGAATGAATGAACGAACGAATGAATGATCGACCCTGGGGCACGACGAGGCACAAGCTCTTCCCCAGGGTCACGAGGCTCTTTGGTGGCGGAGGGGCACTGGGAGCCTCCCCCGGGTTCCCCCGCAGATGCTGTGTGCCCTCTCGCCTAGCCAGGCTGCAGCGGGGGCTCTGAGCCCACGGAGGGCTGCTAGGCGAGCGCCGGGCCTTCTTAGAGACGAGTCTTAGGGCACTGCCGCACTTCCCAGACAGCGACCACAGGCTGCGTCAGAGATGAGCAATGGTCTCTGCGACGCCCACAGACAGGGACCCTCGGCCTCCCAGAGGAGAGCCCGCTGTCAGTCGGAGGGGACCACAAGGTCACATCTCATATCTGAGTTGTCAAGTCCTGTGTCCCTGCCTTTGAGGCTTGGGGGTTTAATTACCTCCGGAAGGCAGAAGCTCTCCGAGCCATTCAGCAGGGCCTGGAAGGTGGCTGGGTTGGCGCAGTGGACCCAGAACCTGCCCTCCCTGGCGCCGGGGTGCTGGGCAGGTGATGATAAACTCGATGCTCTCTGCATCCCTACTGCACCTGCACAGCTTTGCTCTTTCAGTATCACTTCTTCCCAGCACACAGGGAAGAGGCGGCCGGCCAGCCCCGTGTCTGAAGCTCGGGGGTGGGGGTGGGCATGGGGGTGGGGCAGGCGGCGCCGTGGGCAGCAGCTAGGCAGAGATGAGCGAGAAGGCAAAGACCTTCCAGAATCAGCGCTGAAGCAAAAGGGGGACAGAAGTTCTTTGCAGAAAGTAGGGGTGGGGCCGGGGAGGGAGGCCAGCATGGGGCCTGGGGCGGCTCCTGTGTTTGAGCACGCAGGGGATGGTGTCAGGTCCCTGCTCCCTCTGGGCTCTGGGCCAACATATGAGCCGCACGAGGCAGGGTCTGTGCGTTCTTCCCTCCGCACTCCATACCCAGAGCCGTGCCAGGAACACAAGGGCAGGGAGTCTGTGTCACACGGGAGAAAAACGCCACCCTCACGGCCGGAGCGCCACAAGGGGGACCAGCGGGCGCTGGGGTGCAGGACGAAGAGAACTTCTCCTCCTTTGGGAGGATCCAGAGAAGCTTCTGGAAGGCACGGCCTTTAAGAAGTGCCATAAAGGATGGCCAGGATCTTGACAAGAGGAGAAGGGAGGGTGTATCGGTCGGCTCCAGCGGCCATAAGAAAATACCGCCGACGGGGTGGCTTCACCAACAGGCCTGTACCTCTCAGGGTTCTGGAGGCCGTCTGAGATCAGGGCAGGTTGAGGACTCCCTGCCTGGTCTGCAGGTGGTGGTCTTCTGGCCGTGCCCTCCCTCCCTCTTCCTGTGAGGGCGCTAATCCCATCATGGGCCCCATCCTCCTGATCTCACCTAAACCTGACCACTGCGGGGGTAGGGCTTCAACATATGAGTTTAGGGGCGATGCAGACATTCAGCCCCTAGCAAAGGACAACACTTCCCCCAAGAGAGGACAGGAATGCCCAGCGTGCGTTCAGGGCCGGGCACAGGACCGCCTGCCGCCAGGATGAGGGGAGTAAGCAGCAGATGAGGCCTGGAAAGGGAGGTGGGCCCCACTGACACCAGGTGGGGGTGCCAGGCTGAAGGATTCTCGTGTAACCTGGAGGCGAGGTGCAGAGTCGTGTGGAACTTTCTGTGGACAGCAGGGTGGGTCACAGGCACCGGGAAGACAGCAGCAGACACTGTGAGTCTTGTTTCCCCCGGACCTGCCCCTCGACACCCTGTCAGCAGCCCCGAAACCTCCCCCGGGTGGCATGTGCTACTGATGCCTTTGGTCCCTGGGGCAACGGACAGGGAGGGACAGCCCTTCCTACCTGGTCCTAGGTCCCCAGTGACAGCCTCTGGTTTCTTTCCCCAGTGCTTAGCAAACGCCACGGAAGGCGTGCGGCTGGCTGCCCGTATCGTGGACACTCCCTGCAACGAGATGAACACAGACACCTTCCTTGAGGTTCGTGGCCCCAGGGAGTCATGCCAGGGTGGGGCCAGGGTGGGCGAGACGTTGATAGACCCCAAGGAAGTCAGGGGATACCCAGGGCTGGAGGGGGACAGTGCCTACAGCCTTGGCACCCTACCTGGGGGCACCTGGGGCTGCCGCGGACAGAGTCTTGCTGTCCACCCAGCTTCGAGGGGCCCCCAGGCCTCGGTGGAGGGGGGAGGGAGGACAGAGCCTCCTCCTCAAGGCCTTTCTGCAGGACCACAGCCATGATCTACTGTAGTTTAGAGGGTGAACCTTCTGTCCTGGATTTAATTGTGCTCCAAGCCGAGAGAGTTGAGGCCCTGGCTTCTGAGCCTGCTCCTCTCCGCCACACGGGCGTTGGTTCATCCCTGGTCCCGAGCCTCGGCCTCGCCTTGACTTAAGCCATCTTCACGTGTCTTTGTGTTGTTTTTTCCATGAACGTGTCCAGGAGATTAAGAAAGTTGGAAAAGATCTGGGGATCACCCCAACGATCATCCGAGATGAGGAGCTAAAGACGAGAGGCTTTGGAGGTGGGTAGGGTTGGGCCTTACGGGCCGTGGCCTCAGGCTGGTCCTGGGTGCTGGGGGTGGCAGGGTGGCTGTGGGTCACGCACTGCGATGCCTCAAGCTTCCCTTGAAAGGAGCCAGCCTTTGTCCAACCCCAAGGCCAGACCTTGGGAAGCGGACCATCTCTGGGGGAGAAAGGAGGCGCTGATTCAGACTCTGGAAGCTGCAGCGTCCAAGTCCTTCCCCAGCCCACTCCCTGTCCGCAAGGGCTGCTGTCCTGGCTGCCTGGGCCAATTCAGCAGGACCTTTCTGCTCCTTGAGCACACAAGCCCACGTTCACATCAGGGCCTCATCATTATGGCTCTCTTTCTCTGGAGTCCTTCTCCAAGATACTCTCACAGAGGGGCCATCAGACCCTGAACATCCTGGGTCGAATCTACCTCCTCAGAGGGCCTTTCCTGATGACCAGACCCATCCTCCCTGGCCCCCAGGCGCTGGAGATATGGTGACAAGTGTAGGCACTTTCAGTCTGGCTGGGGGAGGGTCACCGCACTCCTTATCAATGGCTGCCAAACAAATTACCCCAGAAGGAAGCAACTGAAGGCAACATATAGTTCTATGGGCGGGGAATCAGGCATGGCTGGGCTGGATCCTGGGCCCAGGGTCCCTGCCACGTGGAGACCAGCATGTTGATTAGATCAGCAGTCATCTGAAGTCTCAACCGGGGCCGGTGATGTGGTCCCAGCCAGGCTCACTCACAGTGTTGTCACCAGGCCTTGGGGCCTTGCTGGCTGTTCCTTGTCATCCGGGCCTCTCCTTGAGCAGCTCACGAGTAGCAGCTGCCTCCCTCAGAGCAAGGTTTCTGGGCGAGGAAGAGTGAGCAAGCAAGAAGGAGGCAAGGTCTTTTTTTGCAACATATTCTTGGAAGTGGTATCTCATCACTCCTGCTGTATCCAGAAGCAAGACGCAAGGTTCCAGCCACACTGAGAGAGAGGGGATCCCAGAGGCAGGGATCGGAGGGGGCTATCCTAGAGGTGCCTACCACAGAACACATTCTTGTGTTCTGTCCAAACAAAAAGTCTGGACAAGAACACCAGCGACAAGTGGAGGCAGAGACTGCAAAGGTCAGGGAAATCTTCACAGAGGAGATGGTATTTACGGCGGGTTTTGCAGGATACATGGGAGTTTGTCAGGCAGCCATTATTGGCTCTCATTCAGTTCAGTTGCCGGGGGCCTTGAGGCCTGGTCTCTGCCCACAAGAGGCTTTCTTGAGGAGACAGGGCACGTACACCCCAGGGCAAGGCAGTGGTGGGAGCGGGCTCGGAAAGGGTGGTGCGGCGCCGAGTGCACAGAGGGCTCAGGGAGGGGCGAACGAGCGTGGGCTGGAGTGGCCCTGAAGCATTATCCAAAAATCATTTCATTCTGCAACCCTGTTCATTTCTTTCTGGGAATGATACAGTTTTGTTTTGTTTTTTTCTCAGCGGGTTTTCTTGCCTAACGATACTTCGCACGGAATTCGTTTGCAGTCCCAGAGCATTGGAACTAATTTGCCTTCCCCCATCCCATGCTGGCCAGGGGGCAGGACAGGGGGCAGGGAGCTCGGGCTTGGACTGCACACTCTCCAGGAGAAATATTCACACGCCAGTGGGTATTTCCGGGGGAGAGCTGTTGTTTCTGGGGGGCTGCTGGGAGTTCTCTGCGCAGTTCAGCCTGAGCCCAACTGACCCTCTCCCTGTGCTTTCTGTAGGAATCTATGGTGTTGGCAAGGCTGCCCTCCACCCCCCGGCGCTGGCCGTCCTCAGCCACACCCCAGAAGGAGCCACGCAAACCATTGCATGGGTGGGCAAAGGGATCGTCTATGACACCGGGGGTCTCAGCATCAAAGGGAAGGTGAGGTGCTGGGGCCAGTGCTTGGGCGGGTCCCAGGGTGGGGAGGGCTCTCGGGGGCCTCATCAGCTCTCAGAGGCACTGGAGGAAGACAGTGAGCAAGGCTTCTGGGACCTTGGCATTGGGGCGTGCCTCTGGGGAGCCAGGTTCGGGAGGAGTCGGCAGGGCTGATTCCTTTTCTGAGGGGGAGACAGTTTCATGTCCACACTCCAGACAGGGGTCTGGAAACAAAAAGTCTGGACAAGATCCAGAGAAAAGCCACAGAAATGATTAAAAGGCTGGAAAACGAGCCCAAGAAGGCAAGGTTCAAGGACTCGGTGGTTCTGTCTGAAGAAAAGGGCGTGGGGTGGTGCCCATGGTCCCCACGACCAGCAAGTTTTCCACGGACAGAATGCTTAGTGCGATCTGCATGAGCCCACTCGGAGAACAGGCGCCCCGGTGAAGGCCAGAGGGGTTTGGCCCCACGAGCAAGCCGCCCGCCGGTGTTCCTGTGAGGCCCGGCGGCAGAAGTCTCTCCTATGGGTGGCCTTTAAGTAGGGTCGTCTCAGGAGGCCGGGCACCTAAGGGCGCCAGTCGTGGTCGCATCTCTCGGCCACTGAGCTGCCTGCCCTCCTCCACGCCCAGCACGTTCGGGCCTGCTGCACGCTGGGAGCCGAGATGGCCCCAGGAGGAGGAGGAGGGCCACATCTTCATCTGCTCATGTCCCACACTTGGGTTGAGCAACCACTGGGCACCGGGCCTGGGCTGGGCTCTACGGTGCCAGGACTCGGAAGGCCTGGGAAGGAGCAGGCGTGTGAAATCTGTGCCCCAGGAGACCAGGAAGAAGAGAGCCACCTTCCCAGAGAGAAGGCTCTAGAAGAGAGAGCCGAGCTCGAGAGCTGGCAGCCAGTGTGGCTCACAGATACGTCCTGTTGGCCCAAGGGCTGGTCTATAATTTGAATTAGTTACCAACATTTAAAAAACAGGAGAAATTCTTGCAGAACACCGGCTATCTGACCTTTTGTAAACTGAGGAGATCCGGCAGTACAGACCCTCCATCTCCACCTGGAGGCATCCCGCCGGAGCCAAGAAGCACTGCCCCGTGGATGGAGCCATACGTATTATCACACCAGTAAAAAAATGAAAATAAGTATTACAGGGCCGCCTGACCGGCTCAGTCGGTGGAGCATGCGACTCTTGATCTCGGGGTCGTGAGTTCGAGCCCCATGTGGGGTGCAGGGATGACTTAAAAATAGAATCTTTAAATAAGTAAGTAAATAAATATATAAATATTACAGCACACATAAAACAGCAATAGATCAATACTTTTAAATTACATTAATGTGATTTTTTGGATAGAAAGAACTTAATGCCTCCCTATTGGTCTGTTGTGGTAAAAGGAGCGTTAGCACTACAGTGTCTGTTTGGAGGCCTTCACTTCTGTAGATTTGCCAATGACTTTATCAAAATTTTGCACATCTCTACACTTACCAGGGTCCGAGATTGGTCAGTCCATCGGCACTCATGGTTGATCCCAAAACACTGTTAATTTGAATTAGGAAGAGTTTCTGTCGCATGAAACAATCTGTACACCGATACCCAGGAAGAGTCTTTCACATAAGGATCACTTGGCAGAGACTGCCCCAAACCCCATTTCCCAAGAAACTCCAGAAATCGCGATACTGTCCATGTCTGCAGTTCTTTGAAACTGATTCTAGCGGCCTTCACAGGTCCATGGAGTAAAATCGTGTTAAACACAAGCCCAGTGGCTCACATAGACTGAGGGAGGCCGGGAGGCCCAGGCTCCCTGTACCCGTGGGTTTGCTCCGAGTCCACTGTGGAGGCAGGACCGTGGGGAGTCACAGACGCCGGCCCCGCCTCGCTGTCCGCTGGAGGGCACGCTGCTGCCTATCCAGCCAGCCCTGTACCTGGCAAAGGATAAGTAGCTAGAATAGGTGGGTTTGAACCTTTTATCTGTATGATAGAACTCACTTCGACAGATTTTTTGGGAGAACCATTTTCCCACTGATGACGGCAGGACGGCGGACTTTGAGTTGATTACTTACTGTTTGCAGACTCTCCACAGCCAGTGCGCCCCTCTGGTTGCATCTGGTACTGGCCAGCCCTCTCTCTCACCCGCCATGCTGGCTGGCTCTTGTCCTGGAGGACAAGGTAGGGTAGGGTAGGAGCGGGTAGAATCCCAGCTCCTTCCTCCTGGGAGCAGATGTTGGCTTGTTGCAGGGCCAGAGTGAGAAGCGGGGGCTCCCGATAATTAGTCCTTTTGCTGGGGGCACCAGACCCAATCCTGCAGGAGTCACCGCTCCATCTCCAAAGGCTTCAAAGGCAAATCAGGATCAGTGTGAATGCAGGTCTCAAATGTGTTAGTCTCAGGACCCCTTCCTTTCTTAACAAGTATTGATCCCAAGGGGATTTTTTTTTTTTTTAATCAGAGTGATATTTAACAGACGTAGATATTTACCCTACTAGAAATAAAGACTGGGAAAGATACTTAGTAATTTCTTTTAATATAACAATATAAATCCATTGCATGTTAATGTAAATAATATAATCTTATGAAAATAACTATATTTTCCAAAATGAAAAGACATGAGTGAGAAGAGTGGCATGGTTTACATTTTGCTGATCTCTCTCCTATCTGCCTTGATAGAAGATGGCTGTGATCGTGTATCTGCTTCTGCATTGAGTCTCTTGTGATACGTTGTCTGAGTTGAAACATAAAAAGAAAATCGGGCCTCACTTACTTTGTAGTTGGAAAAGGGAGAAATAGTTTAGTGCCCTTTACAAATAACTAAGGACATTCTTCTTTGCTATTACACCAAAACTTGACAAGTGGGAGTCTCGGAAAGGTGAGGGATTGGTGTGGGATCAGAAACCATGTCAGTGAGTCTTTGCACCCTGTTACTTAATATCTACGGTCTACCTTGAACTGTGAAAGCGTGATTTTGTAATATCATGCATGGGTCATCCAGAAGACATCATTCACGGAGTTACACAGACCCTCCAAATTCTGGCCCAACACAGGATGTTTTTAAAAGTCACACTTGGTACCACCATCTGTCTCGTTTTAAAAATCGCTGAGTATGGGGCACCTGGGTGGCTCAGTCATTAAGCGTCTGCCTTCGACTCAGGTCATGATCTCAGGGTCCTGGGACCGAGCCCTGCATTGGGTTCCCTGCTCCGCGGGAAGCCTGCTTCTCCCTCTCCCACTCCCCCTGCTTGTGTTCCCTCTCTCACTGTGTCTCTCTCTGTCAAATAAATAAATAAAATCTTCAAAAAAAAAAAATCGCTGAGTATTAGAAAGCCGTCATGGAGACAGAAGATACAGGTTTTCCAAAATTGCGATTTTTTTTTTTGTTTGTTTGTTTGAAAGCTCAAATTTTCCCACTGGCACCAACTATGGTCAGCTGTTCCCCTGGACGTGAGAGGTTCGCTTCTGCTGGACACCTGAGTCCGAATAACCCGTCATGTGTCAGTTGTTCTTTGAATTAAAATGGTGTTCTGGAGCACAGAGCCCAGCTGAGCTGAGCCCCGGGAGACCGTCCGTGGCTTCTGCTCTGACCGCCCGGCCTGGGGACAGTGGGGGTGCTCGGTGCACGCACCTTCTGTTCCATCACAGGGAATCTTGCAAACAGCTGTGCTCAGCAGTTGAGCTTTTGAAAAATCCATCATTCTACTCCTTCAGCAAGGAGACTCAAGTGGAGTTGGCTGCGCTTTATTTTCCCGGAGGGCGGAGGTGAGTCTGGGGACCGTCCCTGCCGTGGCTGGACGCGCCACCGCTCTGCTGCATTGCACGAGTGTCAACCCCGTGAAACGGGGGTTTCGGAAATCGCCTCTTTCAGAAAAATAGGAGCAACGTGTGGGGAATCTGCAAAGCTCACACAGTCCATTGAGTTACAC
The DNA here is from genome assembly GCF_002201575.2 of Neomonachus schauinslandi. NCBI lineage: Eukaryota > Metazoa > Chordata > Mammalia > Carnivora > Phocidae > Neomonachus > Neomonachus schauinslandi. The sequence goes on from NC_058412.1 coordinate 133,929,350, forward strand.
TTGCAGTTTGGCGTTTGTTCGGTCTGCGGTTGGGAAGCCGCCCCGGTGACAGGGAGACACAATTTCAGTGACCATCTTGAGCTATTCTGCATGGGCCGTTTTGCCAGTGGTTTGATTCCAGATCTGAGGCCCCGTTTTCCCATTTAAACAATCCTGTGCTTTCTCACCGATTAGGTCAAAGAGACAGCTTATTTTCAATAGTGCTAGCTGGGTCATTTTCACTCAATTTAATTGTAAAAGCAGCTCGGTTTATGTCTAAAAATACTTTCCATTAAAACTCGAGGCTTGTGTAATCCAATAGGGGTTCGAAAAAATCACTCCGACCGTTTCAAACCCAAATCCTGCGTCTGATGACCTGTTGTTAATTTAAAGTATGAACTTGTCAATTAGAGCTGGGAACCTATAAAATGTAAAAATGTGTAACCACTCTCAACCCGTTTGTAGAAAATCACAGCTCCTTCTACGGCAGGAGGGAGCCTCCGCCGCTCACGGCCCTCATTAGACGCCGACAGAGCGGGCGGTGGGGTGGGATCAGGGACGTGACGGTGACATTGGGGAAGAGTTCACATGAACCTGAGCGGATTGTTTGAGACAGTGACGTCAAGGAGCAGAGCTGAGGCCGAAAGTGTCGCCGAGGCCAGGCGGTGACCTGGGCAGGGTGGTCTGCTGCAGAAAGGTGGTCTGGGTGGTGGCAGGAGCAAGGGAGGCTGGTGCACAGAGGAAGATGGACGGTCCTGGGGGAGGACGCGGCATGAGGGGGAAGGCACATGGTGCCTGGTTTTAACCTGCTGCGTGGCTACTGCAAGCCCCCCTGGGACTGGGGTGCAGGGGTGCTGGCTGGGAGGCCAGACCTCAGGGCAGTGTGAAGGAGGGCAGTGTGAAGGGGGGCAGGCCTGACGTAAAGCTCTGGGGCTCTTCCTGGGACCGGGCCTGCAGGAGACGAGTAGAAGTGGGAGGGCTAGCAAAGGGAGCAGGGGGTGTGGGAGGGGGCCGTCGTGGGAACCAGAACAAGGCCCTGTCCCTCTGCAGGGTGCAGCCACCTCGGGGCCCTCTGCAGGGTGCACGCCGGCCGGGCACCACGTGCATCACACGCGGGCACAGCCCTCTGCCAGCAAGTGGGGATCAGAGAGCTCCGGAAGCCAGGAGAGGCCGCTCCCGTGTGCCCCCCATGTTGAGCGGGAATCATAGGGCCCCCGGGAGCCGGGCTGCTTGGCAGTGGTACTGCTGACCCAGCAGAGCAGGTGGCCCCAGGGAGCGGGCTCCTGGGAGAGGTGGGTGCGGGTGAGCAGCTGAGGTGTCCAGAGAGCTCAGGGATGGGGGGTTTCTTTGGGGGCCATCTCAGGGTGAGGGTCTGATTGTACTTGTCGGCTGAGGGCTGAGGAATGGGAACCAGGAAAATAGGAAGGCTGACACCACGGAGGGGAGGAGCAAGGCCACAGCCCGCGTGGCAACTTTGGGCAGCTCCCGGGGTCCCCTTCCCCTCCCACCTCTGGTGTATCAGGAGCCCCCAAAGCTCTGCCCCAGCGGAAAGCGCCCATCACCTTCGCCGTTCCGTCCCATTGCTTCTGGAGACCAGCCACTCGACAAGTGGGAGTTTCGTGGGTTCTGTGTGTGCTCTGGGGACCCAGCAGCGGGTCGCGCAGGTCTGGGGGAGCTGTTCTGGGGCCCTTGTGTGCCGGGCAGGGGTGGGGCACTGTTGCCGGTGGGGCCGACATCCACTCACGCTCACTTTTAGTGCCCCCTCTGTGCCCCCTCCAGACCACCATGCCCGGGATGAAGAGGGACTGTGGGGGTGCCGCGGCTGTGCTGGGGGCCTTCAGAGCTGCCATCAAGCAGGTGAGTGTGGCCCCGCCCTCTGCAGTCCTCGGGATGGAGGGCTCCCCGGTATGAGCTGCCCCTCCCTCTCCCCCAGGTCCCACACGGTGCTCCTGAGTCCCCACAGCTCCGTGTCTCTCTCCCTCCTCTGCACTGCCATGCTGGACACCCCTGGGCTCCCAGAGCTCCCTGCCTTCCGCCGGGGCTGCTCCACCTGAGTGTCACCTCTCCTGGGGTGTCACCTCTCCTGGGGGTGTCACTTCTCCTGATTGTCACCTCTCCTGGGGGTGTCACTTCTCCTGGGGGTGTCACCTCTCCTGGGGGTGTCACCTCTCCTGGGGGTGTCACCTCTCCTGAGTGTCACTTCTCCTGGGGGTGTCACCTCTCCTGAGTGTCACCTCTCCAGAGGGTGTCACCTCTCCTGGGGGTGTCACCTCTCCTGAGTGTCACCTCTCCTGGGGGTGCAGTTGCTGGGTTGTAGGGCAGCTCTATTTTCAACTTTTTGAGGAACCTCCATACAGGCTGCACCAGCTTGCCTTCCCACCAACAGTGTAGGAGCGTTCTCCTTTCTCTGCATCTCGCCTGTCCGGGGAGAGGACTGTCCGGACCCCCGCCCCCCTCCACCTCCAAGGGTGCTGCAGCAGGGTGCTGAGGGCCCCCGTCCCCCATCAAGGGCCACGGCCTAGAGGCTGCACTCCTTTTTGTTTTTAATTCAATTAATTAACATATAATGTATTATTGGTTTCAGAGATAGAGTTCAGTGATGTGTCAGTCTTACATAACACCCAGTGCTCATTATATCACGTGCCCTCCTTAATGCCCATCACCCAGTTACCCCATCCCCCCCACCCCTCTCCTCCAGCAACTCTCAGTTTGTTTCCTAGAGTTAAGAGTCTCTTATGATTTGTCTCCCTCTCTGACTTCATCTTACTTTATTTTTCCCTCCATTCCCCTATGATCCTCTGTTTTCTTAAATTCCACATAATAGTGAGATCCTATGATAATTGTCTTTCTCTGATTGACTTATTTTGCTTAGCATAATACCCTCTAAGTTCCATCCACGTTGTTACAAATGGCAAGATTTCATTTTTTGATGGCTGAGTAATATTCCATTGGGCGTGTGTGTGTGTGTGTGTGTGTGTATACACCATATCTTTTTATTTTTAAATATTTTATTTATCTATTTGACAGAGAGAGACACAGCGAGAGAGGGAACACAAGCAGGGGGAGTGGCAGAGGGAGAAGCAGGCCCCCCGTGGAGCAGGGAGCCCGATGCGGGGCTCGATCCCAGGACCCTGGGATCATGACCTGAGCCGAAGGCAGACACTTAACAACTGAGCCACCCAGGCATCCCTACACCACATCTTCTTTATCCATTCATCTGTCGATGGACATCTGGGCTCTTTCCATAGTTTGGCTATTGTGGACATTGCTGCTGTGAACATTGGGGTGCAGGTGCCCCTTCGGATCACTACACTTGTATCTTTGGGGTAAATACCCAGTAGTGCAATTGCTGGATCGTATGGTAGCTCTATTTTCAACTTTTTGAGGAACCTCCATACTGTTTTCCAGAGTGGCTACACCAGCTTGCATTCCCACCAACAGTGTAGGAGGGTTCCCCTTTCTCCGCATCCCTGCCAACATCTGTTATTTCCTGACTTGTTAATTTTAGCCATTCTGACTGGTATGAGGTGGTATCTCATTGTGGTTTTGATTTGTATTTCCCTGATGCTGAGCAATGTTGAGCACTTTTTCATGGGTCTGTTGGCCATTTATATATCTTCCCTACAGAAATGTCTGTTCATGTCTTCTGCCCATTTCTTGATTGGATTCTTTGTTCTTTGGGTGTTGAGCTTGATAAGTTCTTTATAGATTTTGGATACTAGCCCTTTATCTGATAAGACATTTGCAAATATCTTCTCCCATTCTGTTGGTTGTCTTTTGGTTTTGTTGGCTGTTTCCTTTGCTTTGCAAAAGCTTTTTATCTTGATGAAGTCCCAATAGTTCATTTTTGCCCTTGCTTCCCTTGCCTTTGGAGACATGTCTAGCAAGAAGTTGCTGCAGCTGAGGTCGAAGAAGTTGCTGCCTGTGTTCTCCTCTAGGATTTTGATGGACTCCTGTCTCACATTTAGGTCTTTCAACCATTTAGAGTCTATTTTTGTGTGTGGTGTAAGGAAATGGTCCAGTTTCATTCTTCTGCACGTGGCTGTCCAATTTTCCCAACACCATTTGTTGAAGAGACTGCCTTTTTTCCATTGGATATTCTTTCCTGCTTTGTTGAAGATTAGTTGACCATAGAGATGAGGGTCCATTTCTGGGCTCTCTATTCTGTTCCATTGATCTATGTGTCTGTTTTTGGGCCAGTACCATACTGTCTTGATGATGACAGCTTTGCTTTTCTTTTTCAACATTCCTCTGGCTATGCGGGGTCTTTTCTGGTTCCATACAAATTTTAGGATTATTTGTTCCATTTCTTTGAAAAAAGTGGATGGTATTTTGATAGGGATTGTATTGAATGTGTAGACTGCTGTGGGTAGCATAGGTATTTTAACAATATTTGTTCTTCCAATCCATGAGCATGGAATGTTTTTCCATTTCTTTGTGTCTTCCTCAATTTCTTTCACGAGTGTTCAATAGTTTTCAGAGTATAGATCCTTTACCTCTTTGGTTAGGTTTATTCCTAGGTATCTTATGGTTTTGGGTACAGTTGTAAATGGGATCGACTCCTTAATTTCTCTTTCTTCTGTCTCATTGTTAGTGTATAGAAATGCAACTGATTTCTGTGCATTGATTTTATCTCCTGCCACTTTGCTGAATTCCTGTATGACTTCTAGCAATTTTATGGTGGAATCTTTTGGGTTTTCCACATGGAGTATTATGTCATCTGCCAAGAGTGAGAGTTTGACTTCTTCTTTGGCAGTTTGGATGCCTTTTATTTCTTTTTGTTGTCTGATTGCTGTGGCTAGGACTTCTAGTACTATGTTGAATAGCAGTGGTGAGAGTGGGCATCCCTGCCGCGTTCCTGACCTTAGGGGAAAAGCTCTCAGTTTTTCCCCCGTTGAGAATGATATTTGCTATGGGCTTTTCATATATGGCTTTTGAGGCATATTCCCTCTATCTGTACACTGTGAAGAGTTTTAATCAAGAAAGGATGCTGTACTTTGTCAAATGCTTTTTCTGCATCTATTGAGAGGATCATATGGTTCTTGTTCTTTCTTTTATTATTGTGGTGTATCACATTGATTGATTTGCGGATGTTGAACCAACCTTGCAGCCCAGGGATAAATCCCACTTGGTGGTGGTGAATAATCCTTTTAATGTGCTGTTGGATCCTATTGGCTAGTATTTGGTGAGAATTTTGGCATCCATGTTCATCAGGGATATTGGTCTGTAATTCTCCTTTTTGGTGGGGTTTTTATCTGGTTTTGGGATCAAGGTAATACTGGCTTCATAGAAAGAGTTTGGAAGTTTTCCTTCCATTTCTATTCTTTGAAACCACTTCAGAAGAATAGATATTAATTCTTCTTTAAATGTTTGATAGAATTCCCCTGGGAAGCCATCTGGCCCTGGCTCTTGTTTGTTGGGAGATTTTTGATGACTGCTTCAATTTCCTTGCTGGTTATGGGTCTGTTCAGGTTTTCTATTTCTTCCTGGTTCAGTTTTGGTAGTTTATATGTCTCTAGGAATGCATCCATTTCTTCCAGATTGCCTAATTTGTTGGCACATAGTTGCCCATAATATGTTGTTATAATTGTATGTCTTCGGTGTTGGTTGTGATCTCTCCTCTTTCATTCATGATTTTATTTATTTGGGTCCTTTCTCTAGAGTGTAACTGCAATTTTTGTAGGCCTTGATGTGAGCCACACAATAAATAATGGTGGGGATGCTTAGAACCCACAGAGTAAACTAAGAATCTGCACACCCATAAGTAGGAACCAAGCGTTGAATGAATAAGTAAGTAGAGGAGAGGAGCACTGTTTCTCCCGAGAACCTCCCCATGCCCACTGCAGAGGAGGGATGGACACAGCACGTCACTGCGGGGCAGACAGCACTCTAGAAGCGAGCAAGAGCTGCTGGAACCCAAGTGCAGAAATGTCGTGGGAGTAGGATGGCTGGCGTGGCCGGGAGTGACTTAGAGGGACTCTGCCCAGCGGGGTCACTGTGTCCTCGCGGCATCACACCTCTGAGACAAAGTCCCAGGAAGAACATGGCGGGTCTCTGGGCGTCCGGCCGAGCACAGGTGGGGAGTGCAGGCCCCAGGAGACAGCGAGGCGTGAGGTCACCAAAGACTGAGGGCGGATCTCAGCAGTCCCAGATTGAGGAGACTGAGGTGACGGCCAAGTCCGTGTGCCCGGACTAGATCCGATCCCCAAGTCAGTGATGACTCCCCAGTGCAGACCAGCACACGGGGCATGCCAGGTGTTGCCACTGGAGGGCGTGGGGGTCACAGTCAGGGGTATCCAAGGATTGTTTGTACCATTTTTGCCAAACTTTAAGTTTGGAATTTTTTCAAAATTAGACGTTCTAACAGTTTTTAAAAGGAGAAGATGTGCGATGCGATGTTGGGCTTGCTGGGAGCAGGGAGCACCTGGTGCTGGGGCGGCCGTGACCCTCCAAGCCTCACATACCTAAAACCTTGGCCGCCCGCAGCTGCTTTTCAGTCCCCCTGGGGATCCCAAGACCTGTGTGTCTCACCCCTGCACCCCAATACCTGCCACATGAGCTCAGAACCACCTGCCCAAGGCTCGCAGCACCCTCTAAGCCGGCCTTCCCAAGGGGGACCCCACACCAGAATCAGCAGCACCCCAGACCTGAATCCAAAATCGGGGGGTGGGCATCTGACAGGGTCAGGTTGGGGACCGTGGTCTCTCCTCACCGCCCCCGCTATCCTGCCACAACATAATGCTTGCACGTGCTCTGCAAACTCCTCTCGCCTCCGGGCCCAGACCCGACATGGCTCTCTCTGGGAAGACGTCGGGGCTCCCCGCCTTCCCTGGCGAGGTCCACCTGCCTCTCTAGCTTCAGAGCCCCTGGGGCCACCCTGTTGTTTCAAGGCCACATGTTGTCACAATTCATTTAATCCCAGCCACTCTTGGAGGGGTCTTCGAGCTGACGGGCTGCCTGGTGTCATGTTCCCCGGGAAGCGAGGGGGGGCTTTCCCGGGCGCTGGGTGTCAGGCTCAGGCTCAAAGCCGTCCCAGCCCGGGGCCACGGCCCAGCCCGTGCAGCAGGCCCGTGTTTACCTTCCCTGGGGGCTCTGCACCTGTGGTGGAAGACTCACCTGTTGCAGAGATAAGGCCACACCTGACAGCTGCGTGTGAGAGCCTGGAGGCGGCGGGAAGGGGCCTGGCATGCCCCGTGCCCAGAGGAGACGCGTCCTGGTTAAGGGCTCGGGTCCGGGAGGAGAGGATGCGCAGGGACGGGTGTGGGACCGCCACTCCCCCCCACCACTGCCACCCAGGCAAG
>NC_058412.1:133936729-134103495 GCF_002201575.2 Neomonachus schauinslandi
TTTTTTTTTTTTTAAGATTTTTAATTTATTTATCTGAGAGAGAGAATGGGAGACAGAGAGCATGAGAGGGAGGAGGGTCAGAGGGAGAAGCAGACTCCCTGCCGAGCAGGGAGCCCGATGCGGGACTCGATCCAGGGACTCCAGGATCATGACCTGAGCCGAAGGCAGTTGCTTAACCAACTGAGCCACCCAGGTGCCCCCGCCTTGGGGTTTTCTTGGGCAGGCTGAGGACCCGTGTGGGGCGGAAACCGCCTCCGCCTGTTTCGTGCACATTTCTCAATGTGCCAACGTCATGTTTGGGCATCAGAAAACTAACTTCACACCTAAATTTCTGTGAGGCAAGTTCTCCCAACCCCCGTGTACCTGTGTGCGTGTGACTTGCTTTGTGCAGCTTGCCGAGCTCAGAGGGTTTGTGCAGTGGGAGACATTGATCGCTGACCACGTTTTGTGGACAGGAGGCAGGGGCTGAGCTGGCAGCCTGGCTCGTGCCCCGGGTAAGTGGTTGAGCCAGGATTAAAGTGGGAGCCCAGCCCCAGTCCTGGGCTCATTTCTGCGTTGTTGGGCTCTGATGGAGGAGGCAAGACTCCCCAGATGGGGTGCTGCCAGAACTGCTGGGGAGTCTGTTCTCTGCTCCCTAGGGCTCTGTCTGTCTGTCCACGGGGGTGGGAGGCTCTGGCCTGTCCTCCCTCCTCCATGCACGGCCACCTGTAGCAGGAGCCTCTGCCCATGTTCCCTCCAGGGTTTCAAAGACAACCTCCACGCTGTGTTCTGCTTGGCCGAAAACTCTGTGGGTCCCAACGCTACGAGGCCAGACGATATCCACCTGCTGTACTCAGGAAAGTAAGGCTGGCTCCCCTCACTCATTGGCTGCCTTCTGGGCTAGAACTCTTAGGGGGCCCCTCTCCTTCCCAGGGCTAGGCTGGTCAGCCGGGGGGTTGATTTCACCCGGCTCACTCCAGCCAGAGGCACATCCTGTGGGGAGGATGCCCTGTCACAGGGGCCCCTGGGCAGTGGGCTGCTTGCTCCCAGGGGCCCAGGGGGTGTCGGCCGCATCACTGGACAAGCTCTTGGGCTCCCTCAAGGTGCCTGGCATAGGATCCACCCTGCCTTAATGGGATGAGCCCTTCCCAACCTTTAGGCTTAAAGTTCTTTGTGCATCTGAAGCCCTGCCCGCCCGTCCCCCCCCCCCCCACTGATTCCCTACTTGGGGGCCCTCCCTGCATTTCCCCCTTGAGGTCAGCCCTTGGACTGTTTCTTCTCAGCGTAAGGACATGCCTAGAAGTCAGTGGGCAGCCGCTGGAGGAGCAGGTGGCCCAGATTCACAATAGGAGAGTCCACTCAGCTCCCCATACAAGGGTGCCTGTCCTCAGGGAGACCCCCAGAGGTGCTTCCCTTTCTGCATTTACCCAGTGCCTGGCATTGGGGGCCAAGGGCTGGCCCAGCGCAGTTTACGCTGCCCACACAACCCTGTTCTCCCATCTTACAGATGAAGAAAACGAGGCACAGGGACTGGGCGGCTTTCCCTGGCTCCCAGCAGGAGGGCAGTGGGGTCGGATTGACCTGCTGCCCTTTGCTCTGGCCCCTGGCACTGCACTGCTGCAGGGGACGGGAGGGGCCCCCCGAGACGGGAGCTAGAGGGAAGAGGGCTCTAAATGGAGTCTCCCAGTTCCAAAGGGACTCGCTCGCGGTGCCCCAGGGAGCACGATCCCTGAGCCAGGGTCTCTGCTGCGCCCCAGGACTGTGGAAATCAACAACACTGACGCGGAGGGCAGGCTGGTGCTGGCGGATGGTGTGTCCTACGCCTGCAAGGACCTGGGTGCCGACATCATCCTGGACGTGGCCACACTGACCGGAGCTCAGGTGGGCCACCTTGACTCTGGGGTGGGGGGTGCTGGTGCGGTCCCCTAATCGTCACGGCCTGGCCGAGGAGCAGGGAGCTCGTCCCTGGCATCCAGCGCGGTGCAGGTGGCAGAACCCGTGGGCTGGGTCCCAGCGCCCGGACAGCTTAGGAAGCGTCCCCCTGGTGGCGCGCTCACGCTCTCGTTCCTTCCCTCCCTCGCTTCTCGCTGCCCCTCCCCGCTGCTCCATCTTCCGCCTGCGGCTCCGGCCCTCCCTCCGGCCGGCCACCCTCCCAGGGCATTGCCACGGGCAAGTACCACGCCGCCGTGCTCACCAACAGCGCGGAGTGGGAGGCGGCCTGCGTGAAGGCCGGGAGGAGGTGCGGGGACCTGGTGCACCCCCTGGTCTACTGCCCCGAGCTGCACTTCAGCGAGTTCACCTCGGCCGTGGCCGACATGAAGAACTCCGTGGCGGTAGGTGTCAGTGGTGCCCGTGCGGGGCGGAGGGGGCAGGCAGAGCACTGCCCTCGGGGAGCCCGGGGGACCCCAAGACATGGCAGCGGTGTGGACGAGGGTCCCCCCGCAGCGGGGCCCCAGATCCACGCTCAGGCTGGAAGCGTCCAGAGCGGGGACGTGTCTCTCACTGGTCTCCCCGCCAGCGCATCCACCAGGTCGGGCGCCAGGGGTCCCCTCCCTGCTCTGGCGTCCGCTCCTTCTCCAGCCCCACCGTCGCCCCGGGGAGAAGGCAGACCCCTTAACCCACATGCAAGGTCCTCGGGGCCCCTCTCCGCAGTCTCCCGACACGGTCGGACCCTTCTTGTAGCCACCAGGGGAGGCGGTGGCTGAGGCTGGTGTGCTCGAGAGGGCACGGGGGCGCCCACTCGGGTCCAGGGGAAGCAGCCCCAAATGCCCTTAGGTGGAGGCCCTTCCCCACGCCCCCACTGCCGGGAACGGAAAGGTCACCGTGTGCCCTGCTGTCCCCCCAGGACCGGGACAACAGCCCCAGTTCCTGTGCTGGCCTTTTCATCGCCTCACACATCGGCTTTGACTGGCCTGGCGTCTGGGTCCACCTGGACATCGCCGCCCCGGTGCACGCCGTGAGTCCAGGCTCCCCCGTGGCGCTCTCCTCTCCCCCCTGCCCCCGACCCCCCTGCGCACCCCGCACACCGGCCGGGCTGCTCCCGCCTCGCATGCGTCCACAGCCCCTCTCTGGCTCCAGGCTGAGCTCATCCGAAGCCTCATGGGATGGGGGTCGCACTGCCTGTGGCCTGACCTCCGGCCAGTTGTGCCCCCAGCCTCCGGTCTCCCCGGCCCCGGGCACAGAGTGCCTGCTGTGTGCGGCCCTTCTCCAGCCAGCCTGTCCTCAGCTGGAGGCCCAGGGCCCTCAGCTCCCCATTTCCCACCCACGAAGACCTGGGGCTTGGGACCAGAGCGCACAGAACCGTTCCACCACCCTGCCCCCCAGTCAGTCCTGAGTGTGACAGGATAGCAGGAAGGGGGGCCATAGGGCAAGTGGGGGTGGACCGGGAGCCCCTTCCTGCAGAGATGGGCTTGCTGAGGGGTCTGGCTCCGCCTGGCAGAGGGTTCCCAGCCTGCTCTTCGCCCACAGGGTGAGCGCGCCACAGGCTTTGGTGTGGCCCTCCTGCTGGCGCTCTTCGGCCGGGCCTCCGAGGACCCTCTGCTGAACCTGGTGTCCCCACTTGGCTGCGACGTGGATGCCCAGGAGGGGGACATGGAGAGGGACTCCAAGAGGCGCAGGCTCGTGTGAGGCCTGCCACTCCCCGGCCCCCCCCGTGACACAAGGCTCTTTACCTCACTTTGCACTGATTAATTTTAAGCAATCAGAAGATTATACCTTAAGATAGGCTTTGGTTTGTTTTTATTTTTAGTTGTCATGGTGATAGAAACAGCTCCTTCTTCTGTCTTAGAAGACAGCTTAGGGTCTGGAGGATGGCCCCGGGGCAGGGGGGAAGCCCTGGGGCTCGCTGCTGTTCCAGTGACCTTCCAGCCTCCCTGCTGGTTTCCGAAGACTCTGCTCCCTCCTGGGGCCTCCGCACGACCTTGAGGCTCCAGGATGCATGGGTGGCCCTGACGCCTTGGCCAGGTGGCCTTTGGGCCTCCTGCCCCTGCTCAGTGCCCGCAGTGGGTGCCCATGGCCTTATCTTTGGCCCCAGGCCCCACACATGGCACCCACATGATAGCTCAGGCCCCTGCTCCCACCAGGGCAGTGGCAGCCCCCCCCCCCCGTCCCCTGTGAAAGGGTGGACGTGACTTGTTTCAGGAACCCAATCTTATGGCCCAAGGGGAGTCACTGGGCCCTTAGGATTCCCTGGAGGTTGAAGTAAATATGGCTGTATCACAGTACATCTTTGCCTCCGTCTCTTTGTCTCCCACCCTGGTTGAGAAACCCACCCTGAGGCCTGCCCGTGGCTCCGAGGCTCCAGCACTCCCACCTTGAAAACCAGCACCCTGCATCGAGAGGTGGCTTGGCAACCTCGCTTTTGCTGCCGCCGAGAGCGCTGGGGCCTGGGAAGGGACCGAAGTGGGGCCCGGGGACTCCGGGCCGTGGCTGCCGGGCCCAGGCTGGCTTGGTTTTCTGAGGTGTCACAGTGCAGACTCCGACCGGAGGCCCCCGGGGCTTTGTGGGGGCCCCCCACGCTCCTGCTGTCTGCAGGGAAGGCCGGCCTCCCCCCTGAGCACATCACGAGGCGAGTGCCCCGTGGAGTCAGGTGTCTCCTCAGCACAAAAGGCCCTGGGGCACAGCCTCGGTGCTGAAGGACACGGATTCAGCAGACTCCCCCTCCCCGGGCCCAAGTGTGGCAGGTGAGCAGGGTGCCTGGGAGCTCAGGTGAGAGAGCAGGCAGGGCCTTTGTCCCGTCTTAGGCTCCATCCCAGTGGGCTGCCTGGGCCCAGAGGAAGCTGTCGGGGACGCGGGCACCAGCTGGCATGGAGGAAGCCATGCACACTTCCTCTGCTGGGGACAGAGGGGGAGAACGCGGCTGCAGGACGCAGGTCACCGGGCTGTGCCCAGGCCCACTGGCCGCCTCAGCCCTGCTCAAGGGTCCCCAGACTCCCAAGTCCCTTCCCCAGCTCTGGAAAGCAAGGTGACTTTCTGGGCCCGATCCCAAGCAAATATTTATTAAGTGCGTGCTGTGCACGGTGCTAGCTGGGCCCGGAAAAGGCAAGGAGCAGCTCTGAGGCCCCAGCCCTGTCTGGGAAAACCATGGCCCGACACGCTAAGTGACAATAATAGCAGTCACAAGGTGGTAGGTGGGCAGCGGGCTCTGTGAGCTGAGGGGAGGCACCGTGGGGGGCCGGAGGGGCCAGGAGCCTTCACGGTTCATTAGCCTGCTTAATGGCCTTGCAATAGGCAGCCCTCTCCAGCTTCCCCGCGATGCCCTGGAGGAGGCAGAGGTCACTGAGGTGGTCTAGCTCCCTTTCCGGGCGCTGTCTGCTCCCCCCCACCAGGGGGCTGCAGGATGCAGGGTCAAGGAGCAGGGGACGAACTGAGTCTCCCTTGTGCAGGCACAAAGGCAGCCTCAGGGCCAGGGACCCAGCTGGGGACCAGCTGCAGGCTCGGGGCCTGGCCTGCGTGCCCGGCGTCGGGGCACCGTGGGGGGTGGGGTGGGGGGCGCCAAAGGCCTTGCTTTCCCAAGGGCCAAAGGGCTTTAGGACGGGGCGGCTGCTTCCCCGGGCCGCACCAGAGCCCCAGCAACAGGGTCAGGGGGCGGCCAGTGGTGGGGGGCAGGTGGGCACTGGTGGGTCCACGCGATCATGGTTTCCAGCGAGCAGCCCAAGAAGACGAGCCTGTCAAAGATGGGCCGTCGTAGCTTGCAGCTCGCCCAGCTCGTGGGCCCGAAGGTGTGGGTGCAAAGTCCCAGCAGAGTCCACACCGGGCAGCTGGTCGGACCTGCATGCCGAGGAGGTGCTCGCGGATGAACTCACCTGCATCCACCCCTGCCTGCACAGAGAGCCTGCCAATCCTGGAGCCCCGTCCCGGGAGCAGCCCCACTCCGCTGGGGGGGACAGAGGAGCAAACACTGGCCCTCACAGCCCATGAAACCTCCTGCGGGTGGGCCCGGGGGTCCCCAGCACCTGCCCGGGGGTGAGGGACATGGTGACACACACCTGCCTGGAGCAGAGCCCATGTCGCCTTGTGGGCAGGAATGAAGGACGAGACCCTGGAAATGTCTCTTTTGGGAAAACGGTAGCAGCGGTGGAGAGACCGCCCAGCTTCCGGCTGAGAGCCAGCCGGCTTCCCCGGGGCTTGGCAAGCAGGTGGGAGGACAGCGAGCCCCCACTCTGCTCCCTATCAGAGGACATAGCCCCCGACCTGGTGGTGAGTGCCTGTGTGCCCAGGGCCTCCGGCACGCAGGCCTCGAGCTCCCCCTCCCAGGGCAGTTCTGGGGAGCAGGGTGAGCAGGACCTGAAAGTTCTGCTGAGCCCAGGGCTCTGGGCTGGGAGAGGCCGACAGGACCCGCCAGGAAGCCCAGGTGAGAGGGAGGATTTCACGCCCCGCTCCCTCTACAGCGGGCTCCCGAAGTCAGTCTCGAGCAGGGAGAAACCGCAGGCCTTCAGCGTGGCCTTGTGAACACACAGAATGTGGGCCTGGGGCTGTGAGGGCCCCATGTGGCCAAGGTCCCCACAGCCCCCGGTCTCCGCTTGGCGCAGGTGAGGGGTGGCCGATCAAGCAACCGCACCTCCTGTCCGGCCTGGGTCGCAAGAACCTGCCTGACCCCCGAACTCCGACACGCATGTCCAGCTGTCACTTCCCATTTCTGTGCCCCCCAAAATCGGGGGAATGGACTTATTTCAAAGAAGCAATTCAAACTGGATGAAATCATTTCCATTCAGGGGATGCTGACCATTCCAGTCGTTTCAGAAACCCCCACCCCCCTCCGCCACTGCCCCAGATGAATTACTCCAGCGCTGCTCTGAATGGGGCCTGCAGTCCCCCCAGGAAACCTCCAGTGCGCCCCCATAGGCAATGCAGTGTCCCCCCCAGGCTCAGCACGGCCTGATGCCCCAAATGCACCCCTTCTTCTTGCCCCGTGCAGGGGCTCCCTCCCCGGCCCCCTCTCTGCAGCCCCTCCTGAGGGCCCCGTGTTTGCAGTCTGCCTAGCCAGGTCAACCTGGTCCCCAGTGCACACTGCCCCCTAAAAGCTCTCGGGCGGGCCCCTCCCGAGCACATCTGTGGCCCCAGCAACCCCTCCCCCAGTATATGTTTGTTGAATTTGGATTTGCTGCGTGATTCTCTGCCCAGAACCTCTGTTCAGACTGTGTTCCCTGGTGAATTGGTGTTCAGCATTTTTGTTTATTTGTTTGTTCTTTAACAAAAGGTTGTTTTGGTTTGAGATTCAGCAAACACACATGCACACACGTTGCATTGGGCTTCCTCTCCACTCGGGATTCAGTAAATCAGTTGTTTTCCAGGCTGCTTCTGAGTCCTTGCCTCAAATGAGCCTCCAACAAGATAATGCATTTAAAAGCCCTTGGAAAAGTACCAGGCCCCACGCACATGTGCGGTATTGTCATCCTGCTCGGCCCCGCACCCCATGCCCCGGAGCCAGGCTCAGCTCCGGAGAACGCACAGCCCATGGGTAGGGCTCAGGAGCGGACTGTCCCCCGAAGCCCAGGCCTGCCCTCCCCTCTGACGGCCCCTGGCCCTCTCTTCCCAACTGGGGGGTGGGGGGTAGGGGGACGGGGATGTGAGGGCAGGAGCATCTGGGAAGCCCGTGCTCCCTCAAGAGGTGGAATAGGTCCTTATAGACTTCCCACCGGTGGGCTATTTTCGCTTCAGTTCCCGCTGTGGTCCTGAGGGCTTTTGGGAGGAGTCCAGACAGCATTCTTCAGGCAGGAAAACAAAATCAAAAACAAACCCCCCAGGCTGGAAAGCTCTGAGGCCTGCTTCACATGCAGTGGTAGCACGACGGGGACACATGGTGGCCCAGAGCCGAGGCGGTGGATTGGGACAGGCTGCGCGGGAGACTCCGCCCCCCGCCCATGGTGGACGTGGCCACTAAGTCCCCAGCTACAGACCTCTCCCGAATGCCAACACTGTCCCTTTCCTCCAACAGGTTGGCTGGCTTTCACTGGTGTCCATGAGCAAGCTCGGTCCAGTGGGGTGATGGACAGCTTCCTCGTCCAGTAGTATTTATTAAATGCCACCTGGATGCAACCCCTGAAAAGCTCATCCCTCTTGTGGGAACCCTGCTTCGGCCAAGCTGGTTTCCAGCGGCCTCAAAGGGGCAGACAGTCCCGCGGGAGGCTGGAAGTAGACCGTGCCCCCAGCACCCAAGAGGTTCGGGCTGAGTGAGGCATGGGTGCCGGCAGGACCCCCCAGGCCCACCTCAAATGCTCACTTTCTGGTACCGACCACGAGGGTTTACTAGCAACCACTGGAAGAGCTAACATTTCCTAAGCAGTCAGCCCAGTACATGGCCAATGATCCTATTCCCATCCAGGGTATGGGGTGTGAAGGCTACTAAGTGCGTCAGGAGGGGGTCAAGACACTCAACCCAGGAGGCCCGTGCCCCGCACCTGATTTCTGCCTCCAGCCCGGCCCATGCCCGGCGCACGGCCTCCCACACCCGCGCCTCCTTTAGCGGCGAGGGCAGCACGGGGCGGGCTCCCAGCTGCCGGAAGGCCGGGGGGCCGCGCTCAGCACCGGGGAGGCCTGCGGGGCGATCAGAGCCTGGCTTCCCGCTGCCTGCCTGCCTGCAGCGGCCCAGATGTGAGGGTTCGGGGTGGCTTGACCGTGGTTCGGCCGCCGAGGGCCCTGGGTAACCGGTAGAACTCAGGCACGCACACTGGTCACCAGCTGCCCTGGAAAGCGCCGGGGGGGGGGGGGGGGGGGTTGGGGGCCCGGCGGGGCCCCGGGGGGTTTTTTTTTTTTTTTTCCGGAGTTTTTCAGAGACCAGTTAAATGTGGTCCACCGGTAATGGGCCTCAGGTCAGAAGGGCCCGGTGAACACAGTCCTGCCAGCCTGCTGGGCCCCCAAGGAAGGGCCGTTTCCTCCTGTGGATGCAAGACAGCACTGTCCCATTTCCTCCCCGGCTCCAGTAAGAAAAAGTGCTGTAAATAAACAACCCACAGAAGGCAGTTTAATAGAGGGATGGGCACAGCAAGGGAGGGGGCCCACTGGGGAAAGCGTTTCTCAGGGAAATGAGATCGGAACTGAGATTGCAAGGATGAGTGAGTATTAAATGATGCAGAACATGGAAGAATAATTTCAGGCAGAGGGAACTGCGTGTGCAAAGGCCCTGGGGTGGGGGAAGCCATGACACTCTGGGGGAACAGAAAGGAGGACAGTTGGCGGGAAAGGAGAAAGGGGTGTAGATACAGGCGGGGCGTGGGGCTGGAGGAGGCAGGGCTGGAGCACACACAGTCTTGCAGGCCACTGGGGGACTCATTTCTATTTTAAGAGCAGCGGGAGCCACTGAGGAGTTTGGAGCTCACAAGAAACAGGTGGAATTCACACCTTTCAGAGAGCCCTCTGCCTACAGCTCACCAGGGGCCTCCCCCCCGACACACACCCAACACTCAGTTGTAGCTGGGACCAATTCAAGTCCCAGTGAAGGCCCGAGGCTCTAAGGAGGGCCAGTGAGAGCAACCACCCGAAGGGCCTCGATTCCTAGGTGTCTGACCCTAAAAGCCAAGATCCACCTCTGCGGAGACCGACTGCACGTTCCCACCTGCTCTGCGAGGGGAAGGCATGGCTTTGTGGTCCTGTATGCACCTGCTCTGCTGTTTCCTGGTCATGTGACCTCGTGGCCCAGAGCTTCGGCCCCTTCACCAGGAAAAGGGGAACAGGGTACCAGGGCCCACCTCGCAGGAGGTTTTAAGGGTCAAACGGTGTTCGTGGTCACGGAAAAACCCATGGATGGCAAGTGTGAACTCTTGAAGAATATAACACAACTGTTGGGAGATAGTGACAAGCAGTTAGAAATGGAAGGGGTGCAAGCCTTGAAAGAAGGGGAGCGAGCACATGGGAGAGATGCACGTTCACATGCCTTCTCGGCGGGGGGGATGCCCCCAGCCCTTAGCACAGGGTGGCTAGAAGCACCGTTGGGGGGGGCCTCGGGGCTGCAGGGGCAGAGGAGAGTCACGGTGACAGGGGCGAGGGCGTGTCCTTCAGGGCAAGAAGCAAGGTCCCCGCATAACATCCCCTTACAGGTGGTCTGACCGCCGTTTCCAGCCTTGATGGCCTGGAGGCCGGGATTCACCCTGCTGCCCTAAAGAAAACCAGACCTACATAGAAAGCAGTGGTTTTCAGATGCTAGAAAACAGGCAGCACGAGAGAGTTCCGTCTGAGAGAAAGGAGGGAATGCGGGGAGCCCTCCATTGCCCCTGCTGACTGCCCGGAGGGCTTTGCGGGCCGCAGTACAGGGAGGAAGTGCCTGCTCGGGACTCAGCGGTCCTCCCCGGGGTGGAAGGCGGGGAGCTGGAGGTTCAAGACAGAGCACTGCAAAGCAAGGAGCCAGCCGGAGCTCTGCAGAGGCTCCTGGAGTGTCCGCTGGGTTGTGCCCAGCACACTGCCCACGGCTGGGGAGGAAGCGGCCAGGGGAGCGGGGGGTTCGGTGTGCGCTCCCGCACGCAGGGGCACCCCCCTGCTCTCCCACCCCAGCCTCTGAGCCCACAGGATGTGCACTGGGCGGATGCAGACCTCTCCCAGCCCTGGGGAAACTGAACGGACAGCAAGCAGGAGGTGGTGGTGGGAACATGGCTGGGTACACCGCCTGCTAACACAGAAGGGCGGGGGGGGGGGGGGGCGACGACAGGGAGAAAGAGAGAGAAAAGCAACATCCTCCAGAGCATTTTTAACGGGATCCAGTCTTCTCACATAACAAAAACAAACAAAATGTCCAGGACGAAAATCCACATTACTCAGCATACCAAGAACCAGGAAAAATCTGACCAAATCTCCAGGGACAAGGCAATCAAGAGATGACAACCCTGAGATGACCCAGATGTTGGAATTAGCAGACACAGACTCAGCAGCAGCTGTCCTAATTATCCTTCATGAGGTAAAGCTGCACAGCCTTGAAATGAATGGAAAAAATAGAAGTTTTGGCGAAGAAAGACAAACTATAACAAAGAATCACTAAATGCAATGTGGTATCCTGGATGGAATCTTGGAACAAAAAAAGGACATTCGTATAAAAACTGGTGAAAGCTGGAGCAAGTCTGGGGTTTAGTTAATAGTCATGTACCAATGTTGGCATCTTAGTTTTGACAAACATGGTACTGTCCATGGCCACGTAGGATGCTAGCCTTAGGGAAAACTGGGCGAAGGGTATTTGGAAACACCCTGTGTTTTTGCAGCCTTTCTCTCGCTGTAAATATTTATGAAAGAAAAGGTAATTTTAAAAGAATCAAATCAGGGCGCCTGGGTGGCTCAGTTGGTTGAGCGACTGCCTTCGGCTCAGGTCATGATCCTGGAGTCCCGGGATCGAGTCCCGCATCGGGCTCCCTGCTCGGCAGGGAGTCTGCTTCTCCCTCTGACCCTCCCCCCTCTCTCTCATTCTCTCTCTCTCAAATAAATAAATAAATCTTTAAAAGAATCAAATCAATATTTTCAAACAGGGCAACACTATAGGATATTAAAAAATCTCACTGGATAGGCTAAGAGCAGAATGAAGGTGACGGGAAACTGGAAAAGACATCAACAGATATTGTTTAATCTGAAGAACTGAGAGAAAAAAAATAGGATTTCAAAAATCGAGTGTCTTGGGGACTTGTCGACACCCTCACCATCAAAACCCCTGAAAGGGAAGGAATTAGTGCAGGAAAAAAAGCTAACTACTTTCTGGAGGTATGATTGACCCAGAAAAAGCTATAGATATTTAGTGCATTGAATGATAGATTTATAATCTATAAATTATAAATTATAAGAGATTATATTTTAAATTATAAACTATAGATAATTGGTGTGTTTAGAGCTGAGTATAGGCCCATGACCCCATTGTTACTATCAATGCCTTCCCTCCACCCCGTCACCTCTAAGTTTTCCTGACCCCTCTTCTGTGGTAAGAGCACCTAATACAAGATCTATCCTCTTAGCAAGTCGTTTATACAACACGGTATTGTTAATCATAGGCCCTAGGTATTACAGCGGATCTCCAGAATATATTTATTTTGAATGGCCCCAAAATTCTCAGTTTCCACCAAAATCCAAAAGAAAAAAAAAACGTTTTTGAAAGAATAACGGCCAAACCTTCCCAAATATATCAAAAGACATAAATTTCCAGGTTCAAGAGGCTTACAGAACTCCAAACAGGATAAACTCAAAGAAAACCACACCCAGACACATCAAAATCAAATTACTGTAAACCAAAGACAAAGAAAATATTGAAAGCAGAAAAAAGTTATCCCTTACCTGGAGAGAAATAATGACCAAAGATTTGTCATCAGAAACAGTGGTGGTCGAAAGATGGGGAAACAAAACATCTTTAAAAATGTGCAACCAAAGAACTGTCAACTCAGAATTCTAAGTCCAGCAAAGTATTTTTCAAGAATGAAGGCAAAATAAAGACACACTCAGAAGAAAAAACAAGGCATTCATTCATTCACTAGCAGCCCTGCTCTAAAAGAAATATGAAAGTACATTCTCCAGACAAAAGGGAAATGATACAGAATAAAACTTGGAGTATCAGAAATGAAGAAGAAGAACAAGAACAAAGGTAAATATTGGGGCGAAAGGACTACTTTTTTTCCCTCTTAAGTACTTTAAAATATGTATAACTTTAAAAAGCAAACATGACCCTGGGAGATGTGATGTATACAATACATAAGACAACTACAACAGAGACAAGGTGAGGGTCTAACCTGGAGAAGGTCAAGGTGATTCTAAGATTATATTTTACATGCAGTGGTAAAACGTCAACTCTAAATAGATTGTGAAATGTTAGGTATGTATACTGTCCCTAAAGCAACAATTAAAAAGTAACACGAAGAGATATAGCCAAAAGCCAATAGACAAAATAAACGGAATACTAAAAATACTTTCAAAAAACATTTTCAAAAGGCAGGAAAGGGAACAGAGAAAAAAATGAGAAAGATAGAAAAATAAAATGTCAAGACCTAGACCTAAATTCAACTATAGCAATAATTGCATTAAATGTGAATAGTCTAAACACAGTGATTAAAAACAGACATTACCACATTGGATTAAAGGGGGAAAAAAAAGACCCAGTTAGATGCTGTCTGTAAGAAATGCACCTTAAATATAATTGTATACGGAGCGGCAAACTGGCCCACAGGCCACGTGCAGCCTATGCCCTCCCTGTTTTAAAGAATGGTTTTCACAAGTCTTAAGGGTTGCAAAGAAGAGGAGGAAGAGAAGACAGAAACCATATGTGGCCACAAAACCTAAAATAGTTATTTACTGGCTCTTCACAGAAAAAGTTTGCTGGCTCCTCATGTTGATGGATTAAAAGTAAAAGGATGGAAAATGATATGCCAAGTTAATAGCGATCAAAATAAAGCAGAAGTGGCTACATTAATAGCAGACAAAAAGACTTCAAAAAAAACTACCAGGTAGGAACAAGGCTGTCACATCATGATACAGGAATCAATTCACAAAGAAGACATAACAGCCCCAAATACGGATGCCCCTGATGGGAGAGCACCAGACTAGGTGAGACAAAAACTAATTGACCCGAAAGAAGAAATAGACAAATCTACAATTATATTTCTCACTAATCGATAGAATAAGACAGAAAATCAGCAAGGCTGGGGAGACCCGAGCAAACGTCAGTTTTGTCTAGTTGATATTTATAGACCACTCTAGCTGACAGTAACAGAACACTTTTCCCAAGTGCGAATGGGACATTCATGCAAATAAATCATATTCCGGGCCATTAAAAAATTAACCTTAAAGGAGTTAAAATTACACAGTGTATATTCTCTGACCATAAGGGACTTAAACTGGAAATCAATGAAAGACAGACGTCTGGAACATCCACAAATATTTGGAAATTAAACAACATACCTCTAAATAACCCGTGGATCACACAGGAAGTATCAAGTAAATAATCTAGGATTCCACGTAGAAACCAGAAAGAGAGCAAGTTAAACCTAAAGAAAGAAGGAGAGAAATAATAGGAGCAGAAATTAGTATACTTAAAAATAGGAAAATAGAGAAAATAAGTGAAACCAAAAGTTATTTGACAAGATCAGTATACTTGATGACTTTCTAGACAAACTGAACAAAATAAAGACACAAATTGTAAATATCAAAAAAAAATGAAAGCCTATTGCTGCAGGCACTATAGATATTAAAAAGATAGTAAGGTGATCTCTCTATGCCATAAATTCAATTTAGATGAAGCGGACAAATTAATTGAAAGACACAAAACACCAAAACTCACTCAAGACGAAGGAGATAACCTGAATATGCCTATATCTGCTAAAGAAATTGAATTTTTAGATTAAAATCTTCTGACAACGAAAACTCCGGGCCCAGCTTATTTCAAAGGCAACTTCTCCCCAACATTTAATGAAGCAATAACACCAATGCTGCTTCAGCTCTTCCAGAAAATGGAAGAGGCTAGAACACTTTCCAACTCATTTTACGGGGCCAACATTACCTTGATGTCACCACCAAAGATGTTAGAAGGACACTAAAGATCAATATACCTCATGAACATAGACACGAAAATCACCAACAAAATATTAGTGAATCAAAAGAATATATATTGGTAAGTCACATCCAGCAATATATAAAATGGTGATATACAGCATTACCAAATGGGGTTTGTGCTGGGAATGCAAGACGGTTGAACGTTAGAAAATAAATCGACGCAATTGACCATATAGACAGATTATAGAAGGAAAGTCCTATTTCAGTAGATGAGGGGGAAAGTACCTGACAAAACTCAACATCCACTTTTGGTAAAAATTCTCTACACAATGAACAGAAGGGTGCTTCCTTAACCCGGGAAAGGGCATCTACAAAAGACAAAACAAAACAAAACTACAGCTAACATCATACTTAATGGTGAAAGACAGAGTTTCCGTTGTAGCAGATGAAAGGAATCCTGGAGATGGATGGTGGTGATGGTAGCAACGGTAGGAATGTATTTAATGCCCCTGAAACTCTGCCCTTAAAAGTGATTAGATGGTAAGTTTTATATTTGTGTATTTTACCACAAATTAAAAAAAAATTGGGGAAAAAAGTACATATTATCCCTGGAACAAACATTAAAAACAAAGTATAAGGATGAAAATATTTTAAACAATAACAGGAGACTAAAATGGGATATTAAAAACTCTTTAAAAACTCTTTAAAAATGTTGTTAACCCAAGAGAAGGCAAAAAGCAGAGAAAGGAGAAAATGACACATTAAAATCAAATTAGCAAAGGGTAGACTTAAACCGACTTTATCAATCATTATATTAAAATACAGATGGACTAAACACTCCAATTAAAATGCAAATCTTGTCCAATTAGATTTAAAAATGCAAGATCCAACTATATTTGGTGTATAAGAAATAGTTAAAGACATGGTGGGTTATAAGTAAAAGGATAGAAAAAAAGAGATTATGCAAACAGCACAATTAAGTTGGTCTGGTCACATTAATATCACACAAGGTAGACTACAAGAAAGACTACCAGAGATAAAAAGGAACAGTTCATAATGATAATGAAAACATTTCACCATCCATCAGGAAAGCGTAACAACCATAAATGCATATGCCCCTGATGCCAAAATTTCAATATACATGAAGGAAAACTCAGTAGAACCAAAGGGATAGAGAAGTCCACAGTCACAGATGGATTTTTAACACTTCCTCTCTGAAACTGGTAGTAACACTGGACCCCAAAAATCAACATATTAAAGACTCCAACATTATCAAGCACCTTTCCTAATTGACATCTGTGGAACACCATACCCAGCGACTCTAGAATATACGTTCTTTCATGTAGACATGGAAAGACCTACACAGCAAAGTCTACGCATCAAGATAGACCACATGCGGGGCCAAAAAATGTCTCCATAAATTTCAAAAGATTGAATACTCACAGAGGTGTCTTATTTTTCTATGTGCAACTGAACTAGAAATCAATGACAAAAGATAGAAAAGCTCCCAAATATTTGGAAATGATGCTACACTGATTTAACTAACACATGGATCAAAGATGAAATCACAAAGGAACATTTTAAATTCTAAACTGAATAGTCATGAAAACTCAGCATGTCAAAACTTGTCAGGTGCGGCTGGAGCAGGGGCTTCGAGGGATCCCTGTTGTTTTCACTGGTATTGGAAGGAGAGAAAGGTTTAAAAATCAGTGATCTCATTTACCTTTCAAGAAGCTAGAAAAAGAAGAGTGAATTATTCCCAAGTAAGAGGATAAAGGAAGTAATAACGATAAAAGCAGAAAGCAGTCCGGTGAAAGCAAGCCGCACATGAGACGGTGGTCCATGGGTGCCTTACTCTGTGCCCCAAGCATCACAGCATCTTTCCCGCACGGGTCGTGGGAGTGCACGTGGCACTCCCTGTGGCAACCGGCTTGAGTGGCAGGCACCAGTCTCCCTGTTGCTTTCCCACGGTACATTTCCCCCTGTAATCGCTTCCTTGCACACCAGTGGGGAGCAACACTCAGCTAGATTCCAGGGGGACCCTCTCCCAGTGCTCGTGTTTTCTCTGTGTTCGGTTTTCTCTCCTGACTCTGACACAGATTCTCACCACCTGGCCTCCCTGAACCCCAAACTCTGCTCAGCTCACGGAGACCAGGACTCTAGTCTGCATTCCCGCTCCCCGAGCTGTGGCCTTGAAACTCTCCGGCCACAAGAAAAAAAAGAAAGAAATGGCAAACAGATGGTAGATAGAAAAACGTGCACCAAGATCATTTAAGCTCAACCATATCAATTCTCACATTAAATGCAAATAGTCAATGTTTATAGCAGCAATGTCCACAATAGCCAAACTATGGAAAGAGCCCAGATGTCCATCGACAGATGAATGGATAAAGAAGATGTGATATACACACACACACACACACACACACACAATGGAATATTACTCAGCCATCAGAAAAACTGAAATCTTGCCATTTGCAACAACGTGGATGGGACTAGAGGGTATTATGCTAAGTGGAATAAGTCAATCAGAGAAAGACAATTATCGTATGATCTCACTCATATGTGGAATTTAAGAAACAAAACAGAGGATCATAGGGGAAGAGAGGAAAAAATAAAACAAGATGAAACCGGAGAGGGAGACAAACCATAAGAGGCTCTTAATCATAGGAAACAAACTGAGGGCTGCTGGAGTGGGGGGGGGGCGGGTAACTGGGGGATGGACATTAAGGAGGGCACGTGATGTAATGAGCACTGGGTGTTATATACAACTGATGAATCACAGAACTGTACCTCTAAGCCAATAATACATTATATGTTAATAAAAAATAAAATAATAAAATTTAAATTAAAAAAACGCAAATAGTCTGGACACACCAGTTAAAAGGCAGAGATTGTAGCAGTGGATATAAAAAGAATACCCAGCTCTGTGCTGTCCCTAAGAAACCTACTGCAAGATTTATGAGGAAGAGCAGAAGGATGGAGAAAAACACAGTTCTAGGACTTACCCAAAGGAAGCTGGAGCCTCTCGCTTAAATATGACGACATGGATTTACAAGCGAGCAATATTACAAGGATAAAGAGGACTGTTTATCCAGAGAACCTAATCGTCCTGAATACGTACACACCAAGGAATAAAGCTTCAAAAACGGACAGATTTCAAGGAAAAATAGGCAAATCCAGAGTTAATTGCAGTTTTCAACAGCCTTCTCTTGGTAATCAGTAAAACAGACAGAAAGCCAGTGAAGATCCAGAACACCTGAACGGTACTGTCAGTAACAACAGTAGGATACACGTTCTCTTCAAGGGCACGTGGAACATTTGCCCAAATAGATCACACTGTGGACCATAAAACAACTTTCAATAAATTTAGAAAGATTGAAATTATACAAATAATATTCTCTGACCACAGTGGATTTCAACTAGAAATCAATATCAAAATACCTGGAAAATTGCAAATATTTAAAACAGTGTACACTTCTAAATAATCCAAGGGTTAAAGAAGAAATCACAGTAGAAAGGATAAAATATTTGAACTGAATAAAAATTAAAACGACTTAAAATTTGTGGGCTTATATTTGTAATTGAATTTAAATAAAAAAAAGAAGAAAACTTCAAACATATATTAGAAAAGTGGGAAAAAACTTGATTGACCAATTAAAAAAAAAAAAAATCTTATCCTAGGGGCGCCTGGGTGGCTCAGTGGTTAAGCCTCTGCCTTCGGGATCCTGGGATCGAGCCCCGCATCAGGCTCCCTGCTCGGCGGGAAGCCTGCTTCTCCCTCTCCCACTCCCTCTGCTTGTGTTCCCTCTCTCACTGTGTCTCTCTCTATCAAATAAATAAATTAAAAAAAAAAAACAAAAAACTTGATTGACCTAAACTTCTACCTTAAAAAAAAATTTTTTTTAAGTAAATTAAACCCAAAGTACAAGAGGAAGGTGAAAAACAATATAGAAAAATCAATAAAATCAAAAGCTTATTCTTTGAGAATGTCAGTAAAATTGATAAACTTCTGTTCAGATTGATCGGGGAGAAAAATCAGATACTAACTACCAATGACAGAATTAGAGATCCTATAGAGATGAAAAGAACATCACCAAGTGAATATTAGGAACAACATTCTGTCGGTAAATTCAGTAACTGAGATCAAATGGACACATTCCTTAAAAGACACAAACCACCAAACTCACTCGAGATGAAACGTATAGCCTGAACTGTCCTACAACTGTTAAAAGAAAATGAATTTGAACTTCAAAACCTTCTCACAAAGACAACTGCAGGCCCAGATAGCTTTGCTAGGGAATTCTATTGAACATTTAAGGAAGAAATAATACCAATTCCATGCAAACTCATCCAGAAAATAGAAGAGGAGTGCACACTCAAACACATTACAAGAACAGAGAACGACAGAATATCCCTCATAAACATAGATGCAAAACCCCTCCACAAGATTCTTGCAAATTGAATCCATTCATATATGGATGTAATATCTCATAACGAGGGGAAACTTATCCTGAGAACTCAGCCTGGCTTGATGTTAGAAAATAAATCAACATCATTCATATCCATGGACCACAGACGAAAAGCATATGATCATCTCAACAGGTACTCGAAAGGCCTTGGACAAAATTCAATATCCATTCACAGTAAAAACTCTCAGCAAACTAGGAACTGGAGGGATATTAACCCAATGATGAGCAATTACAGAAATCTTCAGCAAACATCACAATTTACAATAAAAGATGGGATACTTTCTTAAGATTAAAATAGTACTGGATGTTGAAGCTACGGTAATAAAGCAAGGAAAAGCAATAAAAGGCACACAGACTGTAAAGAATGAATAAAACTGTCTCTATTTGCACATGACTTGAGGGGTCTAAGTATCACATTTGAAATCAACACCAACCCCCCACCCCAAAACCTCCCAATAGTAATAAATGAGTTCAGCAATATTGCAAGATACAATATCGATGTGCAAACATCAATGACATTTGTAACTGCTAACGAAGAACATGAGGAAACCACAACCTAAAACCTAATGCTGGACTTTGGTTTCTAGAGTGGCTGTAAGGGGCTGGGAGTTGCCGCTCTGTCCTATAAGCCAGTACAAAGATGGACAAGCTGACCAATCAACAAGTCTTCTCAGATCAGTCAGAGAAGGGAGGTCACAGGGCAAACTGCAGCGGCCCCAAATTGAAGAGACCAACAGGCAAGTAGGGAGCGTCACAGCTGACTGGAGCAGAAACCCACAACCACGAACCCCTGCGGGAGCCAGCACCCACAGAAGGAAAACCAAACCACGGTTGACAAATTGTGGGAGGCTCAGTGTGGGCAAGTCTTAGAGATAAAAACTCCCAGGGGATCTAGTCACCGGGGGCCCCACGCTTTTGTGGATTTTTCCTTCAGAAGGTCGGCCAGGTCCTCACCGTGGGTATCAGAGAAAAAGTCCCTTATCCTCCTGGCAGGGGTGGGAATCATTTTGAATTAAGACAGAGCATCGTGTTCTTCTAGATAAGGTGTGCCCTCTGAGAAACGATCTAACCAGGGCCTAATGGCTGGTGTTTTACCTGAGAAGGGAAATACCAAACTCCAGCCCACAAGAGCCATCCTGTCCCACCTAAAGAGTGGCGGGGCGGGGGCGGGGGTGGGGGAGGCATGAGAAGCATGTCGGAAGTTCACCAAAGGATGATTCATGGAAAGAAAACTGACAAGCTATATTTCATGAAAATTAAAAATTTCTGCTCTGTGAAAGACACTGCCAAAAGAATGAAAAGATAAGCCACAGGCTGGGAGAAAATATGTGCAAAAGGCATGTCTGATAAAGGAATTGTTCTCTGAAATATACGAGAGACTCCTAAAGCTCAACAATAAGAAAACCAGCAACTTGATTTCAAAATGGGCCAAAGACCTTAACCAAAGACACCTCACCCAAGATATATCTATATCTATAATATATCTAGATAGATCTCTATATATCTATGTAGTAATTGTCATATATATATATATGGCAAATAAGCAAATGAAGACATGCTCCACAGCATGTCCAGGAAATGCAAATTGAAACACTGAGATATCGAAATCCAGAATACCGAAAATACCAGATGCTGGTGAGGATGTGGAGCAGCGAAGTGCTCACTCATGGCTGGTGGGAATGCAAAATGGCTCAGCTACTTTGGAAGACAGGTTGGCAGTTCCTTAGAAAAACTAAACGTATTCCTACTATACGCTCCAGCAAACATGCTCCTCAGTATTTACCCAAAGGAGTTGAAGACTTACATTCACGCAAAACTTGCACGTGGATATTTGTAGCAGCTTTGTTGATAATTACCAAAACTTGGAAACAACCAAGGTGTCCTTCAGCAGGGGAATGGATAAGTAACCTGTAGTACATCCAAACAATGGGATATTATTCAGGGCCAAAAGGATATGAGCTATCAAGCCATGACGAAGAAATTTAAACGCATATTACTGAGTGAAAGAAGCCAATCTGAAAAGGCTACATCCAACTATATGACATTCTGGAAAAGGCAGAACTATGGAGACAGGAGAAAGATCAAGGGTTGTTGGGGCTTAGGGGCGGGGAGGGATGAGTAGTGGAACACAGAGGATTTGGGGGGCAGTGAAATTACTCTGTATGGTGCCAATGATACTAGAATGGTGGATACGCTGCATTATACCTTGGTCTAAACCCATAGAACATACAACACCGAGGCTGAACCCTACTGTAAGCTTTGGGTTCTGGGTGATAAGGATGCGTCAGTGTAGCTCATCAATTGTATCAAATGCACTACTCTTGGGGGGAGTAATGAAGGAGGCCATGCTTGTAACTGGGGGGCGGGGGGGTGGGGACATACGAGAACTCTCTATACCTTCTGCTCGATTTTGCTGTGCACCTAAAACTGCTCGAGAAAAAAGTATTTACAATACAGTAGTATTTTACAATTGCTCCAAGGAAAGCCCAATGCTTGGTGGAAACTGGACAAAACCTGTGCGTGATCTGTATGCTGAAAATTATAAAATGCTGAAGAAATAAAGACCTAACTAAATGGAGAAACATACCGTATTTATGGATTGTGAGATTCAATGTAATAAAGATGTCAGCTCACCCCAAACTGATCTATGGGTTTAAAGCAATTCCTACCGGGCGCCTGGGTGGCTCAGATGGTTAAGCGTCTGCCTTCGGCTCAGGTCATGATCCCAGGGTCCTGGGATCGAGCCCCGCATCGGGCTCCCTGCTCCACGGGAAGCCTGCTTCTCTTTTTCTCTCTCTCTCTCTCTGTCTCTGAAGAATAAATAAATAAAATCTCTAAAAAAAAAAAAAAGCAATTCCTATCAAAGTCTACGTTTGTTTTATAGACATAAAAAAGCATATTCTAAAATTTACGTAGACGCTGGCCCTGGGATAGCTGAAACAAAGAAGAGTGAAGTGGGAGGAATTATTTTACCTGATATGAAGGCTTATTCTGTAGCCACAGTAATCAAGACAGTGTGGGATCAGTGGAGGGAAAAACACATAGGTGAGTGGAATCAGATGGAGAACATGGAAATAGACCCACACATATTTCAGTCAGTGCCTGACTGACTTTTGACAAAGGTGAAAAAACAATTTAACAGAGGAAGGGCAGTCTTTCCACAAATAATGCTGGAGAAGCATTTAGATCTCCATAGACAAAATAATGAACATCGAACTAAATACTATACATAAAGCATTTAGAAAATTACATAAAAGAAAATCTCCGGAATCTAGCGCCAGGCAGAGTTCTTCAAATTGATCCCAAAAGCATGATCTGTAAAAGGAAAAACTGATAAAGTGAACCTCATCAAAATTTTAAAATTTTCCTTTGCAAAAGACTCCATTAAGAGGATAAAAGACAGGCTACAAACTGTAAGAAAATATCTGCAAACTACATATTCAGCAAACGACTTGTATCTAGAATGCATAAGGAATCCTTGAAATTCTAAGAAACAGTGCAATTATAATATGGGCAGAAGACATGAATGGACATTTCACTAGAAAGGGTATATAGATGGCAAATAAGCACATGAAAAGTTGCTCACCATCATTAGCCATTAGGGAAATGCAAATGAAACACCTAATGAGCTATCAGAGTGTATCTATCGGAATGGCTTAAAAAATAGTGATAATATCAAATGCTGGCAAGGATGTAGAGAAACCAGGTCACTCGTACATCAACGGTGGGTATGTGAAGTGGTACAGCCAATCTGGAAAACAACGTGGCGGTTTCTTATGAACCACGATTGCAACATGCCCCAGCACTTGCACCCTTGGGCATTCATCCAGAGAAATGGAAACTTAATGTTTATGCAAAAACCTGTACAAAAATGTTTGTAGCAGCTTTATTCATAGTAGACAAAAAGGAAATAACCCAGGGATGCCTGGGTGGCTCAGTTGGTTAAGCATCCAACTCTTGATCTCAGCTCAAGTCTTGATCTCAGGGTTGTAAGTTTGAGCCCCACATTTGAGCTCAGCGTGGAGCCTACTTAAAAAAAGAAAGAAAATAGAAAAAAAGAAAACAACACAGATGGGCTTCACTGGCACCATGGTTAAATAAACTGTGGTATATCCATACCATAAAATACTACTCGGCAGTGAAAAGGAACTAGCTGTTGATACATGCAACAGCTTGGATCGTGAGGGAATTAGCTTGAGTGCACTTCATCATAATATTAAAAATTTGTTTTTCCAAAGACACTGTTAAGAAAAGGCAAAGGCAAGCCATGGCCTGGGAGAAATATTTGCAAAACACATCATTGACAACAGACTTTTATTCACGACACATAAAGACTTCATATAATTCTTCAATGAGATGACAAAAAAATTTTTTAAATGGCCTTAAGATTTGAACACATACTTCAGCGAAGAAGATACATAGACCCCACAAGGAAATTCCAGGCCCCAAGTGCTTTACCGGTGAGTACTGTCAAACACACAAAGGAAAAATAACACAACTTTTACATAGATGCCTTTAGAAAACCAAAAGGAAAATATTTATCAAATTATCTTAGGAAGTCAGCATAATCCTGACGCCAGAACCTGACAGAGGCATTGTAAGAAAACTATACACAGATATTCTTCATGAAACAGATGCCAGGATCCCTAACGTAATGTTAGCAAACTGAATTCAGTGACATGTAAAATGATAATACATCATAATTAAGTAGAGTTTTTTCAAGGAATGCAAGGGTAGTATAACATTTAAAATCAACCAATATACGGAGCCTGGGTGGCTCAGTCAGTTAAGCATCTGCCTTTGGCTCAGGTCATGATCCCAGAGGCTTGGGATCGAGTCCCACATTGAGCTCCCTGCTCAGTGGGCAGTCTACTTCTCCCTCTCGCTCATGATCTCTCTCTCTCTCAAGCTCTCTCTCTCTTTCAAATAAAAAAAATCTTAAATAAAACCAACCAATATAATTCACCATATTAACAAAATAAAACCATATGATCATTTCAAAAGATCATTTCAAAAGAAAAGGTATCTGACAAAATTCAGTGCTTATTCATGACCAAAACTGTTCCCAAACTTGGACACGAAGAGAAATTTTTCTTTCTTTTTTTTTCTTTTAAGATTTTATTTATTTATTTGAGAGAGAGAGAATGCGAGACAGAGAGCTTGAGAGGAAGGAGGGTCAGAGGGAGAAGCAGACTCCCTGCTGAGCAGGGAGCCCGATGCGGGACTCGATCCCGGGACTCCAGGATCATGACCTGAGCCGAAGGTAGTCGCTTAACCAACTGAGCCACCCAGGTGCCCGACAAAGAGAAGTTTTTCAGTCTGATAAGGGACATACATCTATGAAAATCTTTGTTAACATCTTAATTATTACTGAAACATTGAAGACTTTTCTCCTAAGTTTGGGAACAGGCATGAATGTCTGCCCTCACCATTGGCTATTGACCATTGTCCTGACATTCCTAGTTGTGTAATAAAGCAAGAAAAATAAAAGTTGTGTAGATTGGAAAGAAAACACAAATCTCACTATGCATATAGATTTTATGACTATGTAAAAAATTTTGAAGAATATATGAAAGTAACCACTAGGACTAATAAGTATTTTTAATAAGGCCGTAGGATACAAATATATTATATATATATATACACACACACACACATATAATATCAATTATATTTTTTATTCTAGCAGCAAAGAATTGGAAATGAAATTTTTAAACAATTCCATTTTCAATAGCATCAAAAAACATGAAACACTTAAGAATGACTTTAAAGTTGTGCACAACCTGCATATAAAAAAAGTAGAAAACAATGCTAAGAGAAATTAATGGTCTAAATGGATAAACCACGTGGATGGCTTGGAGACTCAGTATTGCTAAAGTGCGAGTTCTTTCAAACTGAACGATGGATGTTTATAGTTTCAACAAAATTCCAATCCGAATATCAGTGAGACATTTTGGTAGAATGCTTCTGACAAATTGTTTCTAAAATTTCAGTGGGAATTCGAAGGACCTAGAATAGCCAAAACAATCCTGAAAATAAACAACCAACCTGGAGAACGCGCACTCTCTGATCTCAAAATGCATCAAAAGCTACCGTAATCAAGATGGTGTGGTATTGATGGAATCACAGAGAAATAGATCGATGGATCATAATGAAGAATCCAGAGAATAGATTTGTATGCATTCAGCCAACTGATTTTTTACAAAGGTGTCAAGGCTGTGTCACCTTCAATGAGAAAGAAATGTTTTTTCCAGCAAATGGACTGGGAAAAGCAGGAAACATAATAGGAAAAAATAAGCCTTGACCTCCACTTCACATCACACATAAAATTTAATCTGAGGTAGGTCAGAGACCTACACACACAAGCTAGAACTCTAAAGTTTCTAGCGGAATACGTATAAGAGTATCTTCATGACCTTGAGGCAGGCAGATTTCTTAGAGAGGATCCAAAAAGCACTAACCACCAAAACGAAACATTGGCAAATTGGACTTCTTCACAATTACAAATACCTCTGCTCATCCAAAGTCAACACTGAATATATAAAAAGGCAAGTCATGGATAGGAAGGAAATATTCGCAATACAAATATCTGATAAAGAACTTATATCCAGAATAAAGAATTCCTAAAATTCAACAAGAAACAAAACAAAAGCAGAACAAGACTTGAGTAGACACAGGGAAGACACACAAATGGACCATAAGCCCATATAAAGTCGTTTAGTATCACCAGTCACCAGGCAAACACAAAAGCACAACGAGATGCCACTCACATTGGTCAGAATGGTCAACATCCGAGAGATCGTATCTTTCACTGGTGAGGACGTGGAGCAACTGGAACTCTCATACATTTGCTGGTGGGAGTGCAAGATGGCCCACCCACTTTGGAGACTGTTTCTAGGTTTCTTAAAAAGGTAAACACACAACCAACCTACCACAAACCAATTTCATTCACTCAAGAGAAAAGAGAACATGTGTCCATAAAAATGGGCACAATGGAAATGTCTATTAATACTAAAATAAATTGTTCATACAATGAAATAATGTAAAAAAAAGAATAAACGGATTCATGCAACAATAGGGAGGAATCTTGAAAGCAAATGAGCACCTATTGTCTCATGACACATGGATGTGGTCTGTGAGCAGGGAGAATTAGTCTACAGTGATTGAAATTAGAACAATGGTTGCAGTGGGGGTGAACCAGAAGGGTCACGAGGACACTTTCTGGGACAATAGAAATGTTCTCTGTCTTGCTGGGAGTGGTGGTTGCATGGGCATTTGCATTACTCAAAATTCATTCAATTGTCCGCTTATCTGTGAATTTACTGCATGTAAATTTTGCCTCAATGAGAGTTACCACAAATACACATGCTGTTCAACCTGCAGGTAGCAGCATCACACCCTCATACGCCCCATTCCATGTTCCAAATTCACTCCTCAGACAACCTGCAACAAAGCTCGAAATAGATCATAGAGCAAGGAGATAATAAAAAGCCTATTAACATATTGCCCACATATTTTGAGGACAAGTAACATATCGTGTGTCCCTCAGAAAGTCCATTTTTAAAACATGTTCTTTCTAACCATATAATTAAAAAGAAAACAAATGGTATTCTGTCTCACAAAATGAAACAAAGCAAAACATAGCGACCGATTTTTTTTTTTTTTTTTTTAAAGCAGGCAACCGTAATCTGTGTTGTTAGAAGTCAGGGCAGTGGGCTCCAGGGTACGGCCAAGGTCTGGGTCTGGGTCTGGGTGTCGGTTACGATGTGGGCTCAGTCTGTGAAAAGACATCAAACTTCACACTTATTTTATATATTTATGTATACATGTATGTATCCACACTTTCCTCAATGTTTCTCAACGATACTTTTATAGAATTTAAAACAAAGCAAAGTAATCCTTAAAAGTTAACCATAGTGAAAGGTTGGCAAATAGCAGGTAAATTTAAAATAGAAATTGTTTTTTGAAAGAAAGAAGAGAAGGAAAGAGGAGAGAAGAGAGGAGGAGAAAGGAAGGAGGGACACCCGGAGAGATGGACACAGTGCCTGACGCCTTCACGGCCCCGTTTCAAGGTCAGTGATTATGATTAATGTTGACACGTGGGCTCAGAGCTTCTAATGCTTGCTTGTGACATGCCCCACACGCACCTGGGCAGCCACAACAGGGCTGAGGGTCTGGGTGATGCCAGGTCTCCTCTGACTGGTCCTGAAGGTGCTGTGGTCGACGGGGGGGGCATGGGACGCCTGAGCACTGCTGCTCGGTTGGCAGGGCCAATGGCGCGCTGGCGTGACTTGTGATCTGGGCAAGAATGATGTCCTCTGGCCTGTCGTTTGCTAGGAACTGACTGGCAGGCTGGGGAAACTGCCTCAGGACAGGACGCCACTTCTTTTACTGTCACTTGGGCTCATCTTTGTGCTCTTGTTGCACTGATGTGACTCCCCTTTCCTGTGCCAAGTCCATTCCACCTGGATAATCGTGGACAATCATAAAGTGTAAATATCTGGTAAGGATCTAGGAGAAAGAGATGCACAAATGGGAGCTGATGCCTGGCGGCTTCTCCGGGCTTGGCAGACACTCCCGGGAAGGGGGGCGTAT
Source organism: Neomonachus schauinslandi (assembly GCF_002201575.2). Taxonomy (NCBI): domain Eukaryota; kingdom Metazoa; phylum Chordata; class Mammalia; order Carnivora; family Phocidae; genus Neomonachus; species Neomonachus schauinslandi. The sequence goes on from NC_058412.1 coordinate 133,964,218, forward strand.
GGCCGGCTCAGCTGGTCATAGTCTGCCTCCCAGAAGCGAACCAGGAGCTGTTGCCGAGAGCTCATAGAGAAAGCGAATGGTGGGGTACACTTCAGAAAGTGGGCCCGTGCTGGAGCTGGGAGCCGAGGGCCAAGACTGCTGCATTGCGCTCTGTTCTCTCTGGGGGATGTGTGTCAGAACGAGGCACACAGCTGGAAGGAGCTGAGATGCCAAGAGGCCAGTTGTGGGGAAGAGCGATCTCTTCTTTTCTGAAACCAGCAGGAGGAGAAGAGGGGAAGGGTATAGCTAGGCAAAGGAACAGCAAGAACAAAGGCTCAGAGGCTGGTGTGAGCACTGAATCCACAATCTAGGATCACAGCTGGGGAAGCAAGGGTTTCAGGCTGGGAAGCAGGTGCTGGGCCCCCCAAGCCCCCCTCACCTCCCAGCACAGGTACCTCTCTTCCTCTCCAGCCCACCCCCCACAACCATCCATGGTGGTGTGGACAGAGGCAGCCAGCGCTGGCCGAGCATACCGCCCACTGTCTTCAACAGGACAATGGCGGCCGGCGGAGCTGGGTGGGGGGGCGGCAGGAGGAAAACCAAAGCACACATGCTGATGCCCCGACTCTGCATTTCACATCCTTCTCCTGCTGCTGCCTGGGGAGGCAGGGGGCATTTCTGCAGAAGCGGGCCAGGCAGGTGCAGACTCAAGGGAGGGCAGATTGGCACATGACTTAAAAGTAGGAGGAAGGCGAGCAATTCGGGGCATGTCTGGCAGCCCAGAGTGCTGGGGGCAGGGAGAGGGGGGCCAAGTCCCAACCCCACCGCTTCCTGGCTGGGGGTGGGGGGCACAACGCCACTCTGCTCCTCCAGAAAACGGGAAGAGAAGTGCCACCAGCTCCCTCGGGTGGTTGTGAGCGCCCCGGACGGGATGGTGGCGAGGACTCAGCAGGAGGTCTGCCGTTTTGTCCAGGACTCACTACCAACTTGGGTGCCCGCACGAGGGCAGACGGGCCGCAGCGGATGCATTTCATCCGGGGCAGATCTGAGCCACACGGCTGAGATGAAGCCCCTGCAGATGCCCAGGAAAGCTGGTGGTCCCGGCCATCACTGGGCCTTCAGGCCCCACCCGGGACCCAGGAGAGGGGCCTCCGTGCTCAGCTGTCTTGGACACTCAGGTTCCCACATAGCTCACCAGGTTCATCCGAGCTGAGAGGGAAACGGAGGTTTTGCTTTCACGAGTAATTGTTAGTTGGAGGGGAAAGGAAGAAAAAAACATAAAACTGCCTTTTCCCAAATGCTTCGGGCCTGCAGATGGCCCCTGGGGACACCTGCGCTCCCTTTGCTTTCCTGAAAAAGGCAAGTTTTTCTTCCCCCTCATCTACCCTTGACAAAGGAGCCGAAGCCGCAGCTGCAGGTGCTAAAACCTCGCCGCTCCCGGGCTGTCTGCCGCTTGGTTGCTGATTTATTATTAAGATAATCCTTAAATCTTCTTCATTGGGCCAATGGAGACCATCTGATCCGAGGGGCCTCAGGCAGCTCCTGACAGAACAGGGAGGAAGGAGCCCCCCAGCAAGGTTGCAGCAAATACCTTTTCCCCCCAAGAGCAGTTTAGGGTGAGGCCCCGGGGGTGCCCCCATCAGGGAGGTTCTGTGGTGCCACTGCTCTAAATCTGGGCTTGGAGGCCCAGGCCCAGGGGCAGCAAGTGCCACCACCTTGCATCCCCCCCACCGCTTCTTAGCTGGTACCCGGGGACAGCTCATTGTGTCCCCAGCCGGCCTGTTTTGTAGGGAGGGAGCCAACGTGCAGCTGGGCCGAGCCAGGGCGGTCCCTGGGGGCATCTCGCAGGGGGAAGTATACGAGGCCTGATAAATATTCCTCGGGCTTATTTACAAAGCTGCTTGGGACCCGCACAGACACATCAGCAGCGAGCCTATTGCTCTGCACTCCTTTGGAATTACAAGACGCTTCCTTGGCAGGTGGATCTTTTCTCTTTTCTTCTTCCTGAGGACAGGGAGGAAGGAGGGCCAAGAGGCCAGCAGAGATACCTCCCAGGGGCCCCGGGCAGGAGGAAGAGCGGGAAATGGGTGCTGGGGTTGGGGTGGCCTGGAAGGGGCACTTCCCCAGCAAGGGTTTCTGCAGGTGCAGGGCCCGGCCCACCATCATTGTGCCAAACTGGAATGCTTCAGGCACCCTGTCCTCCCTCAAGGGGACCCGGCCACGTCAGGCCGAGTACCTACCAGGGCCAGAAAGATGGCTCAGGAGGAGGGCCGCGCCTTCGCAGCGGACACGTGGCAGAGCGAACCTTCCTGACCCCTGAGCCCTCAACCCGTCCCTGCCGTTCTCACACCTCTAGCACTTCATGAGACGTCACCTTCTGAGCCTGGATTCGGGGAGCCCCCACTGCCCTCCAACGTGAGCTGGGACATCAGCCTCCCATCCCCGCTGGTCTTGCCCTATTAGTCTCTGCACGTGGCTCCTCCCTTGCCCCTTGAGACCTACTGGGGATCCACTTCTCGCACCCTCTCCTGCTCTTGCGTGCTCTCTTTTTCTTCCGACTTGACCTTGTTCTCAAGGCCTCATTCTAATGTCTCCTGACTCCAGAAAAACCCCTGACCTTTCGTCTCCTGTCCCTAGGCAGAGTAGTCATCCATTGCGCGCCCCAGGACCTTGACTGGCCTCATGGCCCTGGGGCGCTGGACGCTCTCCAGCTTCGACTGTTGGCTTGTTGTTCCCAGACATGTGTCCCGTTTCCTCAGTTCAGGGCTCAGTCCCTTGAGGACCGGACTGCCTTTGACACTTCCCTGAACCTCATGACACGAACAGGACATAGCACCTGAGATCCGAAGCTGGAGGGGACCCTGTCTGCTCCCACAGTCACTGCCCCCTCGCCCTCTGGCCACTGAGCATGGTGGAGCGGAGGGTGCTGCCAGCGGTCCGACCTCTTCCACCAGCCCCACTGAATGTCCCCGGTTCTCGGGGTGAGGGCCCAGGCTTTGATGGACTCTGAGGGGAGGCCAGAAGACCTGGACCAAGGGGAGGTGACAGTTGCAGGGCCCCTAAAGAACAGCTCAGTCCAGGTGCCTCAGAACGCAGCGCAGCCGATTTGTGTCTGGCTTTCACCTTAATTAGCAAGAGCTCTTCTGAGAAACAATAAAAGAACGACATAGCAACTTGGACAGGGTTGGCAAGAGCCATTTTGGTAATGGAGTCAGTGGAATTGCTATTCGAAAGAGAGCGAGCTGGAAAGAGAGAGACCACTCTCTGCTATTAAGAAAGCCAATGGCAAAGCTATACTGTCGTTCTCTCGGTTATTAAACACAATTGATGGCCACCCCACCCCCCAACAACAGAGGGGAATTGCAGCTCCATGAACCCAGAGTTCTGGACAGTTGTTCCCAGAAAACTAAAGTGCTGAGCTCAGCAGTCTGGGGAGAGATGCGTGGGCCCAGCACTTGCTGGCTTACCCCAAAGGCCCAGTAGCCAAAGAGGATGATGGCAAAGTTGAGTGCCTCCACCAGGTACATGAGGACATACACATTGCACACCAGGCTGGTTGACAGATGGGAAAGCTGAGGACAACACACAGATTCATTTTCCCAAAACCTGTATTTGCAAAGAACACAGAAGGGAGCTGCTCTGCCATGCAGGGACCAACCTCTGAGCAAATGCTATGCTTCTTTCTCTTAACTCCTTTATTTCCATGAGGACTGGTTGCTCATGGTCAAACCTCATAACTAACCCACCCACAAAATCTCAAGGGTCTCACCCAAATGCAAGTCAGATGCAGATTGGTGTGGTAGAATGGTACCAGATTCTAACCTTTACTGTTTGAAACTAAGCAAGCTGTTCTATTTCCAAACTAAATGGGGATGATGAGCCCTGGCCTGACTATGCCATGGGGTGGCTGTGAGGATAATATGCTGGAGTCAATTCAAAACAGCACTGGAAATGAGAAAATACAGTGTACATGTGTGATTATCTGCCATATACAGGGAATCCTATGGATGAGCAAGAGGATGGCAGACAGGGAAGCAGGGGGGTGGATGGATGGATGGATGGATGAGTGGATGAGTGGATGAATGAGTGGATGGATGGATGGATGGATGGATGGGTAGATGAGTTGGTGGACGGATGGATGAGTGGATGGAGGGATGGATGGTTGGATAGATGAGTGGGTGGATGGATGGATGGATGGATGGATGGATGAGTGGATGGATGGATGGAGGGATGGATGGATAGATGGGTAGATGAGTGGGTGGAGGGATAGATAGTTGGAGGGATGGATAGTTGGAGGGATGGATGAATGGATGGATGGATGGGTTGGTGGGCAAGTGTAAGGGCAGGGGGGTGGGCCAATGGTTGGGGAGATGGATAGATAGATGGGTGGATGGGAAGAAGGAAGAAAGGGTAATTAGAAATAGAGATGATAGATCAGTGGAAGACAGGAAGCATGGAAAGATGGAAGGAGGGTGGTTGGCCAGATCAAAGATGGTTAGATGATGAATGATTGGACAGACAGGAGGAGACACGTATGAATTGATAAAGGCCTGGACAAAAGCAAGGATGAACACATGGCCTCCTGCAGCCCTACAGAGGGACCAGTGAGACAAAAGGATGGGTGTTTTCAGTAACAGCAGATACAAGCCTAGCACCTGTTTCCCACATGTGCTCTCCTTGTGGCCCGGCTCCAGTTCCCAAGACCTGAGGGCCCAGGTCTTCCTCCTGTGGGCACATGGCTCCATAGTAAGTGTGGACCCCTGCTTTTCAGGCCAGTTCTACCTACAGCCAGGGGTTTGTGGGGAGACTCCCGCCTCACCGGCTTCCTCTTAACCTCGGCTCTCCCACTGCTCCTGAATGAGCTTCCCTAATCCCTTTTTGATGACCAGCTTCCTGGCTTTCTCCAGTGGCTTCTCGATCAGCATCCTTCTGCTGAGTTGCTTTTGTCTGAATGGGAACTTCCCGATGAGGCTCCATCTCTTCCTGGATCCTGGGTCTTGGGGAACCCCTGGCAAGAACAATGATACAGGCCTTCCCCCTGACCTTTTCTTTCAGAAGCTATTTTAGCTGGGACCACCCTGCTCTCCACCCCCAGGCTGGGAGAGAGGGAACCGGCACCACGTGGCTTCCACCAGCATCTGGGCTTGGGCCAGGGGCTGGCGCTACTGCTTCCTCTGATCCCAAGGGGTCAGGTCTGGACCCCAGGCTGGAGAGAGGAAAGCCTGGTGGGGTGGGGAATCTGGCAGGGAGGCACGAGCATGGGGTGCAGAGGAAGTCTGTGGTGGCCCTGGGAACAATGACCAACAGACCCTCTCCCAGCCCAGGGACTTGGGGGTCCCAATGGCCCACACTTTTCCAGACTCTGCAGGTGGGTTGAGACTAATGCATGTTCCTTGTTGGGCCAGACCTTGAAGGGCTGGGGCCCAGGGCAAGCCTGCATCTGCTTCCCGCTGCCTGCCATCCCCTCCAGAAGGTCCGGCGGTGGGCTGACAGTGGCCATGGCAGCTTCCGGGACGAGGGGTCCAGCTTGGCTTGTCTCTGGAGGCGGCCACTACCCGGAGCCCCTCTTCCAGCTTTTCTTCTCTTCCTCCTGCCCTTTTCTGTTCTTTGCAATGAGCCTGGCCAGACAGCTGCTGGTCCCATAGCACCAAGCCCCGAAGGGGTGAGGCAGGCCGTGGGGACTTAGCACGGCTTGGAGGCATCACGTGCCTGCTCCCAAAGCCGACTGGAGGCCAGGAGCATGTAAGGGACGCAGGGGAATCTGCCGAAGGGAGGGAGAAAGGACCAGGAGGAAGTGGACCCTGCCTCCCAGGGGCAAGGGCAGCTCTAAGGCCCTGAGTCCCTTGCTGAGGCCAACCTTGCGAGGCAGAGGGGCCAGCATGCAGGCCTCAGCCTCAGGGCTCGGGGGGCCACGGATCCCAGCCACCTCTCTGCTCTAGCAACCCACAGAGCAACGATCAATCAGTCTGATGGGCAGCAAAGGCTCTAACAGTCTCCTAAAAATGTTCATCTGGGGGCTGCTTCAAAACCAGACAGACTCGGGATGTGGCCACAGGAGGGTCCCTGGGAAATGAGCAGGGATCCCACTCCTGGGACCTGACATGGGGCTTCCAGCAGCCTAAGAGCAGCAGTTGAACTGTGCTCAGGGCTGTGTTCCCCACACCCAGAATGGCCCCTGCACAGAGGAGCTGGCCAGGGGGTGCCCGGGAAGAACAGGAAGATGGTAAGGCCAGCCAAGAAGGAGGAGGACCCAGCAGCAGGAGGACCCTTCTCTGGGGGGCTTCAGAAAAGGGGGGCACACAGCCTTCTGGGAAATAGGGTGACCTCCAGACCAGCCTCGTTCACGGTCCCTCGTTCACGGAGGATGCAGAGGAGAGAGGCAAAGGGGCAAGAAAAAAGTCCCTGGCAGGAAGGCGGCCAAGAAGCCTCCAGGGAAGGACAGGAAGGGGGCTGGGGCAAAAGGCCTCAGCACATGGGCAGGGAGCAGGGGGCTCAGATGCCCTTGGGGCAGGCAACCCCAGGGTGCAAGGACGGCTCCCAGGGTTGGGCCCTGAGCAAGGGCCACACGAGGTGAGATGCTTGGACTCTTGCAGGCGTATGCCAGGGAACAGGAGGGCCTCCAACTAAATGATTTAAAATTCCCCTGAAGAGAGACGACCCTGGAACAGGGAACAGCGCAGCAGCGCGACCAGAGGCCAAACCAGGCTCTCAGAGCGCACTGTGTCTGTGGCCGTGGCTCTGTGGCCGTGGCTCTGGGGCCGGGGCGGCTACGGCAGCTCAGGGTCGGGGCTTCCTCATCTGCAGCGCCAGGACCGTCACTCTGACCTTGGCCGGTCCGCCTCGCCCCTTAGTGACCAGCAGACAACGGCCTGTGAAGCAAGGAGCCCCAGGCCGTGGCCCCATGGCCCCTTCTCTGAGGCTGCCGTGACTTCCTGGGCCGGGCAGGGGGACGGCGGGAGCAGGCCGGGTGACCGCAGCCATGCCCCCTCCAATCCCAGTCAGATCTGGCAGGGAGAATAGCCTTTCCCCAGTGATGCCAGCATATCGTTCTGTGGTCCGGGGAAAGAGTCCAAACTGCAAAAACTATCTGGCCACAGCAATGGCCGAACAAAGGCAAGAAGAAAGAGAGAAAGTGGTGGCAAGCAGCCGGGTGCCAACGCGCACACACCCGTCCCCTGGAACCAGTGAGTGCCCGGGAAAGCACCTGGTGTGTGCGAACGGGCCTCATAAACGTAAGGGATTGCTGTGGTCGCCAGCAGAGGCGAGAGATTAAAAGGAAATAAAAAACCAGAAACCACCGTGAATACACAAGTCGGCCCCATGCCACACTGCTGAAGGCTGGTCAGCCTTCTTTCATTTCTTTGAGCTATTACCCCCTTTCTAATTTCTCCTGACATTTGTTGCCTGCTAAATCAATTTGATGCATGGCAGGCAGATTAAGTCGGTTCTCCCAGCCCGTCCCCTCTCCCAAGCGGGTCTCAGGGTAGTGATTTTAAGAGATTGTCTTTTTATGCTGAAAAGGCTCAAAAGTGGCTCTGTTTCTTTTGGCAAGAGGAAAAGGTCACCCCAAGTTCCCAACCTTGTAATGCTGCTGGATTATCAAGCATCGCAGGGAGGGAAGCCGTTCTTTATCCCAAACCAGGGAAGGGAAAAGCCGCACGCGCAGTGTCCCGGGATTTCTTGAATGCCTCAGTTTACAAACTTCTAAAACTATAGGTTCTTCAGCCAGGTAAACCGCCTCATGCCGAGGGGGCCCCCTCAGAGGGAGGGGGTGGACAGCCGCCTCCAGCCCCGCTGTGAGCGGGCAGGGGGTGGCCACTGTAGAGCTGCGTGGGGTCCGTGGCACCAGCAGTGGGGGGGCGGGACTGTGGGTGGGGTCGCACCCTCACCTTACCTGCTGCCTGGGACCCGGTGCGCTGTTGGTCTCCTCGTCTGTAAGATGAGAGAGAGGGTGGGGCTGGATGGTCCCATAAGGCACCTGCCAACGTGACCCTCTGTCACTCTTCAAGCAGAAGCACATATTTTTGCTGCTCAGTCTGAACAGGGAAGGACAGTCGGCCCCCGAGGTGGACGTATGACCCTAGAAGGTACAGCCGTCTCTGGGCCCAGAAGCCCCGGAAAGGCTCACCGTCCAGACATTGGCACCTGGGCTTCCCTTGCCACAAAACACTGCTAGGTGCTCGGCCCTCTGCAGCCGGGCCCTGCAGACAGTGGCTGGAGCTTCACGGGTCTCGGGCAGGAGCAGGTGGGTTTCACCCTGAGAACCACCTCGGATTCGGCAGGACTTGGGGCGATTGGGACGCTGCCATGGGGCCCCATGAGGGGTTAGGAAGAGGCCACACGTGTGTCAGAGAGCTGTCCTCTCCTGGTCTGGAGCTGCTGTCGATACACGTGGAGGCAGGGGACGTGGACCCCAGTCGGTGGCCTCAGCCGTGTTGCGGTAAGCCTGCTGTCCCCTCCCTTTACAACCTGGGACAAGGCCTGGATTTCAAGTTTCTTATCAAGATATGGCTCATTTAAATTGAAACTTACATTATTTATTTTCTAAATAGTATAAATATCTATATAGACATCGCCATTTTATCTTAATAAACCAAATTTATGATAAAGGGGGGTAAGGCAGTAGAAATAGCATACAGAGAATTTCAGAAATATCTGATGCTTCAGGTTCCTGTCTCTAATATTCCCGCTCCCAAGATCATTCCTGCATTACCCTCAGGGCAAGGGTCCCGGGGGGATATGGTGACGATATAGCCCATGACTTACAGCCAGTGCTGGTACCAAAATATCTATGGCTATGAGGCTCCAAAACTTAGAAACAAACAAGGATCACCTACTTGACTTCCTTGGGGTTACCATTTTGACTGGTTTGAACTAGATGACCCGGCATTGGGTATGCAAGAAGATGATTCTGGGACCAGGTAAGTCCAGAGTATATTTTAATTCTAACTGAGAAACATGATCTAGATTTCCCAAAGGGATTCAGTCCTTTGAGGTAGATTCAAGCCTTCTAGGCTATGTCTGGATGACTCTAGAATCACTTCAAGTTGAATAACTCCAGGGTCCTCTCTTCAGAGAATTATAAAATTCTTTCCAAACTCCTGGGTTAGATTATTTTTATTTTTTTTAAGATTTTATTTATTTATTTGAGAGAGAGAATGAGATAGAGAGCATGAGAGGGGGGAGGGTCAGAGAGAGGCAGACTCCCTGCTGAGCAGGGAGCCCGATGCAGGACTCGATCCCGGGACTCCAGGATCATGACCTGAGCCGAAGGCAGTCGCTTAACCAACTGAGCCACCCAGGCGCCCTAGATTATTTTTAATTAAAGACTGGTCCCCAGTATAAATCCTCTGAAGAAGGGGATATTTCTGAAGTTACTTCCCTCTAACATCAGAGGGTTTGGCATTCTTAAGATTCAATCAGTGAGCCCTCTGCAGCCAAATGCACAAAACCGGTGACTGGAAAGGCTTCAGCCGTACCCTAGAATTTGGGACAAGGCTTGGCTTGCCTTCCAAACCCCCTGTCCAGAGACCCCCAGTGGGACAAAGGATGGAAAGGGAGGTGAAACCAGCAGATTTGCCAGACCAAGCCCTTCAAGTGCGAGATGGTATGAACCAAAAGTCAAAATTATAGGAGTACTTTTAGGTGAGTTAAATATTATTTGCATCGGCTCTAAGCAGTAAATCAAGATAGATCTGTTTCATTTGTAATTAGGAGCATCTATTTATATACAAAAAATGTAGCATGGACTTTTATTTTTTTTTTTTTTTATTTTTTTTTTTTTATTTTTTTTTTTTTTTTAAAAGATTTTTTTATTTATTTGAGAGAGAGAGAATGAGAGACAGAGAGCATGAGAGGGAGGAGGGTCAGAGGGAGAAGCAGACTCCCCGCCGAGCAGGGAGCCCGATGCGGGACTCGATCCCGGGACTCCAGGATCATGACCTGAGCCGAAGGCAGTCGCTTAACCAACTGAGCCACCCAGGCGCCCTAGCATGGACTTTTAAAAGCATAGTCCCTCCAGTGGATTAAAATATTCTTTATGGGGGCGCCTGGGTGGCTCAGTCATTAAGTGTCTGCCTTCCGCTCAGGTCATGATCCCAGGGTCCTGGGATGGAGCCCCGCATCGGGCTCCCTGCTCCGCGGGAAGCCTGCTTCTCCCTCTCCCACTCCCCCTGCTTGTGTTCCCTCTCTCGCTGTGTCTCTCTCTGTCAGATAAATAAATAAAATCTTTTAAAAAAATAAATAAAATTTAAAAAATATATATTCTTTATGATGGCGTTTACTAGTTTTTTTAAACACAAATCTTGCTTCTTACCTCGTTCCGTGCTAGGATATTGGAGCATAAGGAGCCTGACGGGACAGAGCCCAGGGTAGTGGCTGCCTCCCACGGGGGTGTTTTCAGCGACTCCAAGGAGGGGACCCCGATCCAGGAGGCTCCCCTCCCTCCCTGTCCAGGACTCTTGGGGGCAGGGGAGCAATAGTTCATTCAGACAGGGTTATAAAAATGATGTGATGGGAGAAACAACCTAATGACTGGTACTTAACTTTTGCTCTAATTAATTTCGCGGACAGGCTGTCTTCAAGTTTACAAATGTTGCATCTGAGTCAGAAAGTATACCAGAGAGAAAGAGCTGGTGGTGAATTATGTCCAAGATGCCAAAAAGTGAAATTAAATTAAAATAATAGAAGCATGCACTGCCAGAGCCCACTGGGAAGAATCCACTAGTGTTCACGGTGCACCTACTATGTGCAGGGCGCCTTGGGAGCACGTGAATCACTTCTTTCTGACTCTGGAGAGCGTGAGCCCCAGAGGGGAAAGCCTGGGGGCCTCCATTCTTTGGGTCTCCCCTCCGCACATCATTAGCTTGATTCTAGCACTAGATGCGCAACTGTGAAAGCACATCACAGGTGTGTAGGGTGTTTGGGACAGTGGTAGGTGGGGTACTTTGTCTGTTGGTAGGAGCTGCGTCTGCGAGGAGGCCTCCCCTTGGCACCTGCCTGTGTACCTCCAAAAGCATCTGAGGGCCTTGGGCCTGGAAGCATGGGCCACAGGGAAGACAAGTGGGGAGAGACAGAGGACAGACACCTGGAGCGTGTGACTCTTAAGGGTCACAAGATAGCACAGCGGGATGCACGGTGTCTCAGGCTCGGACGCAGCCTCCTGGCAAGGAATCCCTGGCAAAGACAGGTCCAGTGTCCAAGATGAGGCAGGCATGGCCCCCTCTTGAGAGAGCCCAACATGTAAACAGAACTCCATTTTCCCAAACTCTACACGGGGAGCAATTTTTTACTTTCCCGGAGCACTCAGCCATCAAGTTTTCTATTTAACAGGCACTCCCCAGATGCACTTTAAATATATATATATATATATGATTTGCAAAAAAGCTCAACTGCTCACAATTTCTCTATTGAGTAAAGTATTTTCAAACAAGTAATCAAGTTCAAAGAACCACTCGCTTTGCCGGCTAGAGGGTCTCTGTAACACCTCCAGCTTAAGTTGCTAACCCAAGAACAGCAGCTGGGGCAGCTGGCCTGAACAAGAAAAATGGGCTGGTTCCGGACTTGGGCCACGGTAAACCTTGACTCTCCAGTCACCGATCACTAGCTGGCAACATCCTGAAAGGAGTGTTTCTGCTGGTGCTGCTGGTCTTCACTGGGTTGGATATAACAGGAAGGTTGTCGGTTATCAGGGGGCCTCTTGGACTCGCTGGCCCACTGTCTGCAAGGGACATCCTGCCCGGGGCGGGATCCTCCTCATCTTCCTGCTTGCACCTTCCCTCCCCTCCCCCCATCATCCCGGCTGGACCCCCACAACTGTGCATCACCATCTCTGTGGCCTCTCTAGACCCTGGAGACATCATTTTTTAAAACCTTTGATGACCCATCAATTGCATTCCCATCAGAGGGCATTCTAAATGTTTTAAATGATTCCAGACTCTCTCATCTGGAGTTTGCAATCGCTCGGGATGGTCTGAGGTTTACTCCTGCATTATCCATGGAGACTGCCTTGCTTGGTTTAACGAGTCTATCAGCTGACGCGGACAGGCTGTTGTGTTCTAGACCCCGAACCACACGGCAGAGGCACGGACATGAACACAGCAAGCCCCTGTCCTCACGGGCTCTCGTCGTAGAGAGCAGAAGTGTCCTGAGGACGTGCACAGGTCTGGGGCCCAGGGTCCGGATGAGAGCCACTTCTGAGATGGCACGGAATTTCAAAGGAAGACAGAGAGCCAGGAGGGTTCCTGGGGCGAGGGCTGGGTTGGTCTTGAAGGGCGGGTGGAAACCCCACCAGGCAGGGAGGCCTGGGGAAGGGACATGCCAGGCACAAGTTAAATCATGCCCAATTCTAAGGTCTCAGAGGGAAGAAGACACGCATCAGATCACCAAGGGCTCAGGAGCCAGCAGGGGTTGGGTTCATTCTGCAGGAGACAGGAAGGCCACTGAAGGGTTGGGAAAGGGGGTGACAAGAGCGGGCTAGGGATGAGTTGGGGTGAGTGCAGAAAAAGCATCAGATTGAGGAGCTGGTGGCAGGGCTGATAGATCAGGCAAGCAATAAGGACGATCTGATTCAGGGCAGTGGGCCCAGGATGGGAGCGATAGGGCTGGAACCAGGAGACATTTCCAAAATAGAGTCCATGGGAGCTCCCAGTCCTTCCCACCGCCCCCAACATGATGGGTGAGGAAGAGAAAGAACTGTCACCCATCGCCAGGACCCTACACCGGGAGCCGGCTGGCTGGCTGGTGAAGGCGTCGCATGAGACCTGGGATGGGACTTCCATTGGCCAGGACCACGTCGGGAGCATGGAGGGAACCGGTTCTCAGGGAAAGGGGAGTCACGAACTTCGTTTCTGCAAGGTGAGGGATGGTGCCTAAGCAGGGAGGCACCCTGGCAGAAGCTCAGGACACACACTGAAGGAGAGCCACCAGGAAGAGACACGGAGGACCCAGGGAGCTCAGGGGCAGGAGCGGAAGGGGAGTCGGAGCAGGCCGGCCCATCACAAGTGTGCGGCGGGCAGCTGAGGCTCCAGGTGCCTTCTCACACCTCCAAGAAGTCTGGTGAAGGCCGGGGGGGGCGGTATGCCTGGAGGCCCAGAGGACCCCAACGAGCACAGCAGCCAGAGAGGACAGAAGCGGGCACGGGAAGGGGAGGGCAGCCGGAGGAGCAGGCCCCGGCCCAGGGGAGGAAGGCTGTGCTGAGGACACACACAGGGTGGGGTGGAGGGGGAGGCTTTGGGGAAGGGGACATGGGACGGGCCTTCTGGGATGGGAGAGAAGAAGCCGGCAGGTGGGACGGCTGCGGAGGGCCCTGGGGGTTGAGCAGGAGCTTGGGTTTGGACTGGTAGCCCGGGGACGAGCTGTGGAGCCAGCCAGTCTCCCAGCAGACGTGGTTCTTCCAAGCGGCCCTCGGCACCAGATGGTGGACTGGTTTGGGGGGAGGGGGCAGCTCAGGAGTGGGTCCACAGCACCTGGACGTCCACACGCACCCACAGCGGCTGTGAGGCAGCCTGACCTCCGGGGTCAAACGGGGATAATATTGTCGCCTTCCTCCCACGCTCCTGCCCTGACCGGAACGACCTGCCCACACGTCCATCTCCCCATCCAGTGTGGGCTCCCAGCGGCCAGCTGCCTGTCCTTGCCTCCATCCCACACTGCCTCGGACATGCGCAGCCACAGGGGGACAGATGGAAGGTTCCAGGACAGGCTCTCTCCATCTCTCACCTCCTGGCCCTCCCATGCACACAGCACCTGCTCCATCCAGCCCTCCCAGGTGACTCTTAAAGCGGCCCATTTACAAAGTTACAGCTCCCGTTTGCATCACTGGAAGTGCACAGAAAAGGGGACCCCGCGAACCTCAGCTGGAGCGGCCTCCAACTTCTCTAAAAGCCAGATTTCACATTCGAGGAAAATTACTTCTGTACCTGCCGTGGGCCACTGTTATTCGACTCAGAGTATAATTTCATGGCATTAGCAAAAATGATCCCTTTTACAGCTCTATAAACGTCCTTGGCCCACAAAACTGTCTTGACCTTCAGAGAGACAGACATTTCACAGGGGGCCCCTCACCTGAGATCCTCCTGGAGCAGGGAAGCTCCCTGGGGCTGCGGGCACCCTGCTGCCCCCATCAGGGGCCCTCCGGCTGCTCGCTGGGGGGTCAGCCTCAAGCCGCGTGGGCTTCTGTGCTGATTCGCTATGGCCCTTTATTTTTCCATGTTGTCAGGCGATTGCGTGTCTTCCGGGAGCAGGTGTTGAGGCCCAGGTAACCCTTGGCTCCAGCATCCCCTCCCGCCTCTCCTCTTGCCCTGGGCTGCCCGTGGGCTCTCTTGCAAGGGGAAGCCGCGGTACCCTAGGGGGCTCTCCGTCGCGGCCTTTTGCCCTTCAGAGAGATTTCAGATCTTTGTTACCTTAAGGACAAACACGGAGAGAAGCCAGTGAGGATCAGGAGGGGAAGGAAGGGACCTCACTCCCACAGAGAGGCCCCCAGGACGGGTCCAGGAGGTCTGGCGGTGGGTGGGGGGGTCCCCGGGACCACACGCCGTGCATCGGGAGGGCGCACAGAGCGGGCAGGGCGGGGGCCCCGGCCTTCGGCGGTCATCACCAGGAGCTAATGTGAGGCATAAATCATCTGTCAGCTTACCGAGTGACTTTCGAAGTTGTTGGAATGGAATAATTAAAAGAAATTGATATCGTAAGAGAAAGCCATGCCTGCTGTTGCAAGGCTTGCCTTCCTGACAGCTCGCCACCACACACGTCGCTTTCCCCGCAAGGTGGCCGCGACACGGCGCACACTCTGCTCGGAGCGCCCGCGGGCCCTGGCGACACCCTCCCGCCGCACCCTCCCCGGCACCCACCCGGGAGCGCCGTGCCTCGGGGATTGGCCTGTGGGCCCCCCTTTCTGCCGGCAGACGGCAAGAAAGACCCAAGGGAGCCTCTCATGGCTCATCAACTTGCCACGGCCAGCGACAGAACCAACCGGGCCCAGGTGATCAATGACAAACCACCGATGCCCATCCCTATTCCTTTTTGTCGACTTGCCTTGCAGAGACAAAGAAATGAAGTCCATCCGGTCCACCAGCTACGTGCCGGGGGGCTGCTGGGTGGGAGCCCCGGGGCTGGGAAGAATTTCCCCAGACGGAACAGGCTGCAGTCCAAAGTGGGAGCTGAGGTGGAGCCAACAGGCACCAGAGTAGAACGGAGAGAGGCCTTGTCAGTCTGAGGGCCCTCAGCCAGCCGCACCCCTCCTTCCACGTGAGGAGAGGGTGGCCGTGTTAAGGTCTGCATCATAAATAACATTTGTTGGCCACTGACTATACCGGGCACTGGTGTGGTTCTGTTTTGACCCTTTAATCGTAGAGCAACCCCCTCTGACTTAGCTTCTCTCATTAAGCCTCCTTGTGCAGATGGGGAAACTGAGGTGCAGAGAATTAAGTAGTTAGGCTGAGATGACGCCAGCCAAGCCCAAACTTGCTCTGAAGGAAGGGTCCTAGGAGATCATGAAGGGGGAATAGAATACTTTGGAAAAGCTGACCCGCAGATGGGTAGAGATGAGCCAGAAGAGTGTGTGCAGCAGGAGGCCCACCATGGTGCTGAGGTGCTGAGGTCGTCCCGGGTCTGAGCCTGGATCTGGCACTTTCCAGCTGAGGGGCCCCGAGCCAGTTACTTAACCTCTCGGTCACTGTCCTTACCTGTGCATGGGATCAAGGGTTGTCCAGATCACGCCTGGCATCCAGTCAGCCCGTGGTGAGGCCAGCTGTTGGGATGAGTGTGGCCATCTTGGCATGAAGATGCGCCCATCTTCCCCGAGCCCAGGGACACAGGTGTCTTCAGCCTTCTCTCCCATGGGTTTGCAAGTGGGACAAGCACTTTGAGGGATCCAGGATCCACCCTGGCCCCTGAAGACCACCTCTCCCAGAAATGAAGGCCCACCTCATGCTGGGAAGGTCTGGGGTGCCCCTTCCTTCCCTTACTTTGCTCATGCTGCACCACGCTCAGCTAAGCGCCTTCTGGAAAGCTCAATAGTTTCTTATTTAGGGTCAGGTTCTACTTTGTTCTTGTGTCTCTGAACTCTGTCTACCTAGTTTCATCCCTGAGTGAGCTTGTCAGAGGTCTGCACGGGCTCAGTGACATGCTTTTTCTTCTGTAGTTATTTCTGTTTTGAACATGGCTACCAGGTTCATCTGAATTCTCTGCTCCAGCCTCCACTTTGGCCTCAAGAGTTACCAGTCCCTCGCCTCCTGAATCACACCAAAGAAAAACAAAATAGGTGGCCACTGGGGATTCTCATCTGTTTTCAGTTTGCGTTTTTACAAATGTTTGTTCCATCCACATAGGGGTATCTGTGTGTCCAAGGCAGGCGTGTTGATGGGCCATGGAAATTATGGTCCACCTTAAACATAAAACACGCCGTGGGCACTTTCTGGGATCATTGGTACGCCGAAGTCGTTAATGTTGAATCACCTGGTCTTTACTGCAGATGCCAGGAAAAGCAGGTCCGTCTAAAGAGGAAAGCCTTTCAAATTTGTATTGACTCCTGTCTATTACTTGTCAGGGCCCAGGGTTGAACTCCAGTGAATGCCTCACTTAGGAAAGATTGGACACTCGACAGACCACATATTTATCTCTCTCTGGGTCTGGTCGATGCATTCCAAAGCTCAAGCCATTATGGAAAACAGGCTTGGAAAAATGCATATTCGCCCCAACATCTCAGACGAACAAGTTGGCCCTTCAGCAAATATCCCATTGTCCCAGCTGCGTGGACACCTCCATAATGCCCCCCCTTCATCGGCACGTATAAAAGATTCCCTATGCTTCCTATATG
Source organism: Neomonachus schauinslandi (assembly GCF_002201575.2). NCBI lineage: Eukaryota > Metazoa > Chordata > Mammalia > Carnivora > Phocidae > Neomonachus > Neomonachus schauinslandi. The sequence continues at coordinate 133,981,013 of NC_058412.1, forward strand.
CGCCCATGACCTCATCTTTCCTGCTCAGTCCACTTGCTCTCAATAGACCCAGTCACAAGCCAGATCTGTTTGACGCCACTGTTTCCTAGTGGACCATCTGTTGATCGGAGTTAGCACACAAGCCGCCGCGGGCCGCCGTCTTCCTCCTGCACCTCTCCCCTTCCCTCCTTCGCCCTCCTCATCCTGGGAGCAGACTCGGCTGCCCGTGGAGTGCCCTGTGGGAGCTGTCGGGAGACAGTCATAAACCCGGCTCTGTTCTCCGGCAGTTTCAGGCACAGCCGGGCCCAGACCCGCCTTTTCTTCCTTAAAGGTCACAAAATCTAATTAGAACCATTGCTAACTGTATATTCTCGTTGTCGGTAAGCCTTAAATAATAAAAATCAGGCCAAATGAGACTAATCAAGGGAGATGGAAAATCGATGTCATATTTGTTGCAAGTAATTTCCTTTTAGAAGAGAAAAGGCTCTTAGGAGTGGTTTGTGAATTTAAAAGATGTTTACAGTTGCATCTAGACGTCGGAACATCAAAGTCAACCCCAAACGGAATTTCGCTGGATGATCTCTCTCTTTATTCCCGGAAAAGCCAGTGCTGTTTGGTATAAAGGCTAAAACGGGGTGACAGCCTTTCTTGGGTCTGCTTTAAGTAGTTCTGGCTTTGCCAAAAAAAAAAAATGTAAAAGGGATCCCTTAAGACAGGAGCAAAGAGCAAGTCATACATGGAATTCTTTTCCCTTTCTTCCATATTTTTCTGAGTAATTACTTTTGACTAAATGCACACTTAAGAAAAAAAAACCCTAAATAATAAGAGCGCAACAGAGACACACAAACAAGGCATAGCAAAGAAGAGGATTAAAACCCTTCTTCCAATAATTTATCCTTTCTCCTGAAATAGCCCGAAGATAGTGGTCGACAACCCCGGGTAAGCACCCCTGTTCTCCGCTCGGTTCTGCATGTGTCCCTGACAATGGGAGTCATTTGTACCAAGACAACCAGTTGAACTGCTTCCCCATGATCCCTCCGCTTTTCCCCAAGAGCTGGAAGACAGCCCCCTTAGAAGGAAGGCATCGTCAGTGTCCCACCCGGATCACGAGGGAACGAGAACCGAGCTCCCACCGTGGCAGGCCTCCAGAGGAACGGTGGTTCTTTTTATAATTAGAAATTCCCCAGTGGAATCCAAATAAACCCAGGCTAAAGTTACATTCTTGGCCTCTCTTTCTGCAAAGTCTGACCTCCTGCGTGTGGATCCAATCATGCACACACGTTTCTGTCGTCGCCGAATGGGGGGCAGGGGGGGATGCTCACTCCTTGCCCCTCAAACTGCAGGTGGCGTTCTACCGCGTGGACATACACCCTAGAGTCCAGTTCAAAGAAAAGTCACCTGGAAAGCTGTTTTGGGCTTTGGCAAATTAAATATCTTTCATTTCTGCCTCAGTTCCTCCAGCTGGTTCTTCTTCCTCACTGTTGGTCTCAGAGAGGCTGTGGCTACCATCTTGGATCGCTTAGAAACATGTCTGCGAGAAGCTGGGAACGCCCGCCCTCCTGCCCCTTTGCCCACAGACCTCATGACGAGTCTGGCCCCGCCTGAGACACGTTTGATATCTCAATGACACGGTGGGCACGTCATTCTGTGCGTGAGATTTCCTCCCTTTTGGCACCTTCTAGGGCAGAAGTGAGCGCCGTCAAAACAGGTTTACCTTTTTCCCTAACTGGATTTAAATTATGTGAGTATTGATATTTCACATTAGATCCCTGTGGACTCCTGTTTCCCTTTACTATCCATCCACCTCATTAGCCATGGAATTTCCAACCCCCAGTCTCTGCTGAGTTTACTCAGTCACTGCGCGCACATCGTTCAAGGCAGGACAGCGCGCGGCCCCTGGTAGGAGGAGGGGGTCCTGCTCCTCCACCATCCCCAAGGGCACGCGCTCAGCTTCTTGCTTCTAATAGCCCTGGTGGGGTGGCAAGCATGAACCATCCATCTGCTTCCTTGCCACATCCTTGTGTAAAATGACAGGCGTTTCCCAGAGCATGGGCCCTTTTCAGGGAATGCTGGAGCTGAGGAGAACCACTTGGCCCAACTGGCCCCCAGTACTGGGTCTTCCAAAGGGCTGTGCCCCAGGCAGCTGCGAACATTCCCCGCCTTACTCAGAGGATGCTTCACCCAAGGCTGCCACCGTACATTCTCTTGAGCGTCTTCCATCATGCTGAGATCATCTCAATAAAGGTGACACCCAAAAGCTGTTGGCTATTACCACCCCAGACCAGGTTGTGGTCACTCAGAAAGGGACTGGAGTAAAATTCACTCTTCAGCTGAAGAAATCAGAATCAACACAGCGGTCCTTATGAACCACCCCTCCCCCCACCCACCTACCTCACAAAATTAGTCATTTGGACAAATGAGTTCGTGCAAAGAAAATTTGGAAAGGAGACGTACAAACACCCTAAAATAATATACTGTTTTCAAGGGTGTCCTAGTCTGCCTGCCATGTAAGCTGACAAGCTCTTCTTTGCTTCAAGAAAATTCCCAAGGAGACTTCACTGGGCACTACTTTGGAAGACCAGTTCTAATGGTTTCATGGACTTGAAAGTACTAAAACGGAATATTTTTTCTTAAAAGCACCATAATTCAGAATTGTCACTAATTCAGACAGTGTGTCCCCCAATTAGGAAGGTTAAACCATACATCACACTCTGCATATAAATTGCCAGATAAAACAGAATCATCTTAGTGGTTGGTAGCCAAGAGATGATATTATTTTCTTCAACTTGTTCAACCGAAAGAAAGAGAAAATCCAGTCCAATTTAAAAGTAACAAGTTTTGAGAGATTTTTTATTTATTTCGTGACCAATAAAAAATGAAACGCCTTTCTTCTTTAGCCACCTGGCCCTTTGGGGAAATCGTGTTTCTGAAAAACCTCAAAACTGGAAGGCAGAAAATGTTATTTAAGTAATCCACAGATTTCCAGAGAGCCAGGGCTCAACCAGAAAGAACACTTGTGGACCAGGGATGTTTTTATTTTGCAGATGGGGAGGGGTCCCTACTGTGACTTCAGGTTAGGTTCAGAATGGCACCTCAAAGAACAATTCCAAAGCTGAAGTCTTGAGATGCGTCAGACAAAAGGGCACTTTCATTATTCCAGTTCTAAAGGGAGAAATCCGTGCTCTTGTTGGCTCCCGGAGGGGCTTGGGGGTTGGGGGCCGGTGGCGGGCAGACCAGTGTAATGTCCCTGTTTCAAGACCACTGGGGGCAGGTCACCTTTGATGCAAACCCTTCTCGCAGCTTCCTCTGCGGCCAGGCGACTCACACTAACCGCCAAGTTGTCAGGACTCCTGCAGGCTCTCTGCAGAGCAGCAATTTTCTTTTGCTTTGCTTTGATTTTCTCCATCCTGGCAATTGAAGACAAACAGAGAAAGCCATTTTCTTCTCCACCAGTCAAAACACCTTTGCCATTTTGTCAGTTTCTGTGCTTGCCTTTTTCCCTAATCCCAAGGCAGGGCGAGAGATGCCCAGACTTTGGCTGCCAAGTTCCCCTTTGCTAAAAAGAGCCCCATAACACCCCATGCCCAAGAGCCAACATCTCGTGCGCCCATGTAGACAAAATGCTGTTCTAGGGGCTGCCCAGGGTCGGTGGTGAGAGAAATGAGAGGGCCAGCTTGCTCTCGGCTCCAGAAGATGGGGTGCATATGACAAGTGGGGTTTGGTCACCTCAGATGGGGAGGCGGGTCCGGGGTTGGGGTGTCTTCGTGAGCTTAGACAGTTTGGGAATTCACACTAAGCCGGCAACAAAGTAGCGTTGCACCCCAACTTCAGTTGTGTACACACTCTGATTTTTCCAATATTATTTAACATTTAAAGTTGATTGAAGTCAAGTCACCTTTTAAACTTAGCCTCATCCTAAGCAATAATCCTTGAAATCGTTTACTAGATGGTCTAGACATTCCCCTCTAATGTGCGTTAAGATAATTAACCTAACCTTTAAGCAAAAAATATACTCATGTGTGTACCACCCAAAACGTCCCTAGGTAGAGCCAGGGGTGCATGCGTCATAGGGCATCAGGGGATAGAGCGTGGTCTTGGCCATGGCCTTGGCCAACCAGAGTAGCGTTAGCTTCTTTTAGCACAGGACAGCTTGGACTCGGGCTCAGACCCAGGGAAGCAAGTGGCCTTTTGGGGGGACAGTAAATTTAACCAAAGCAAGGAGTCTGTGTCGTTAAGGGCTCAAAGCATCACCTTCTCATCTAAGAATTGCATCAGGTGACAGGTCATCCCAGGGGAAACTCATGTTCCCATCACACTCAAGAGCCCTGCCTTTGTTTTCCGAGCTAGAACAATCAGCCCTGCAATTTCTGCCACCTCCATCCACTGATTGACCCACATTTATAGCTCATTAGCGCCCCACACTCTGAACACTGGCACATTTCCAGTCTTACTACGCAGGCTCTTCCTCTTGGTGAAATTCAAAAATAAGAGAAAGAAAGCAAAAGGGGAAAGTCTGTATCGAAGAAAGAAATAAGCAAGAAGAAGATGGCAGATTGTTTGGAAGGGCTGTGCTCCCAGGGTGGAAAAAGAAAAGCCCACGTAACTGTTTCATGGTGACCAGTTGGGACTTGATCTTTTTCCCAGTGCTCCAACGCCTTGCCCAAAGACAGCTCCAACAGCTCAGCACCCCTACGTGTGCAAAAAAATAAATTGAAGGGATCATCTTAGCCGAGGTAACGTCTTTGTGGTAACATCTTTGTTGGTAAAATTTCACTATCAGTTTTTGCATCAAAATTCAAGATGAATTGCATCGATCATTCATCTAACAAGACAGGTCTAGCAGGCTGCTCAAAAGCAATCCTTTTTTCCCCCCTTTCGTCCCAAAGAGTGTAAACCTGCAGAGCATAAAGACCAAGTTTAGCTCAACAGATTGAGGACAGAACACTCCACAAACCATGGATACTCCGCAGGGGGACAGATGCTTACAAGGTGCGGGAAGCCTGGCTGTGCTGGGCAGGATCTCAGCGGGAGAGGCTGTTGAGTTTGAACGGACACAGTTTGCCAGGTGGCATGTCTGAATTCTGGAATGTTGATCCACACCACTGAAATGGGTGGTGTAAGCCCCTTGAAACGGACTCTGCCCCTTCCCTTCGGCACAGTGTTTTAGCAGAGGGCGAGGTCCTGTCTCCGGGCTGTTGCTTCCATCAGTGAAGGAGAACAGACCCAGGGCTGTTAGGCGACCAGTTCAGTACCAGAGGAAGACTCTGTCACTGTCAGGCTCTCTGGCAAGCCGGTCGAGCAGACATTTAAACAAAGATGCAAGCCTAAGGCCGGGGTGGACAGGAGTTGTGGAGAGTTGAGTCGCACCCCTGGACCTCGGCGGGGCCGAGCTGGTTCTGCCCAGAAGCTAAGCAGCCTCTCTTTTGGGCTCTTGGCTGGATTTGTCTCCCACGGCCGCGGAGTGACTGCTGCTCACCCAAAGGCTGGCAAAGAGAGCGGCCGGTCCTTTGCCCTTGCTCTTCCTCTGTCTTTACAAAGTTAGTATCGCCCAAGATCTCATGGCGCCGCCCCATTCGAGGCCCTGAGGAGATAAGAGAACTGAGTGCCAGACTCGGGAGGAAGTGGTCATGCTGAAAAGGCCCTGGCAGGAAGCGCTGGGGTCAGTCCTGCTCCGCACCGAGCCAGCGGACCCGCCCCCCGGCCGGTGACCCACCAGGAGCTGAGCTCTGCCTCTGTGCAGGGGAGGGGTGGGATGTGATCTGAGGTTTGTGTGATCTCTAAAGGGTTGGGATCCTTGGGCTAAAGATCCCTTCTTGTCTCTTTGAACCTCTGAACTCAGATGTTTTTATCCTCGGTTTCCTGGTACCTGGATGCTGAGGCTTTGGTGGCCTCCAGCTCAGCAACCCCGTAGAGGGGATGATAGCTCAGGAAGATGTGTCACTGGATTAGCAGAGAGCAAAATACACGGCATCCCAAAGGACCCCCTTCCTTTCCCAAGGATTCACAGGGTTCGTCCTTGGGGATGGCGGTGTGGAAGGCTGGAGGGACCCAGAGTCTTGCGGCCAGTGCCGGGTGAGGCCACCTCGCTCCATATGGGAGGAGGCATGTCTCCTTTGGGCAAACGTGGCTCTGCATCCCTTTGGGCTCTTCTGTTCTTTGCTCCCCTTCCTGCCCAAATGGTGATCGTCTAGGGGAATAAGGAGACGAGGCCCTCCATCTGCACTTCCCTAGAGCCTTGGCCCACCTCCTTCCCGACCCCTTGAAGTGACTCATGCTGAAAGCTGCCTGGGGTAAACTGCGGAAGTGATCGGCAGGGGTGGGACAGGTAATCTGTGGGCTTGAGAACCTTCCATCACAACGCCATGCCGAGGTGCGCAGAAACCTGCCCCCCGTGGCCCCAGACCGAAGCCCTGGAGGTCTGAACTTGCCTGCGAGAGATGAGAGATGTTCGCACATATTTTCTTAACAAACGGAGGGAGAGCGGGAGAGCCCGACCCAGGCTGTCACTCAGAGGCAAGAGTTCAAATAAACACATTTCTCCTTTTCCTTCATTCATAAAAGGAAGCCAGTTAAAGCAGCAGTCAGGCAGAACCCGGGCTGCCGCCCTCGCTAAACAGGCCCGAGACCCAGGAATTAGCGGGATGGCTAGAGTTGCAGAAACTGCGGAAGCCTGGTTGGCACGGACCGACAATGTCCCCGAAGCCCGAAGCCCGGAGGTGCTCAGCGGGAGGGCACCCCGCCCTTGACCTGACCTTGGGTCTCAGGGCAGAGACTCTGAGGTTGTACTCTCTCGGTCCTGGGTTCTCCCCAGAGAGAACGGATGTTTCCCAGTTTTGACTAGGGCTCTCCTTGTTGTCCCTTCATTTTATTTTATTTTATTTTAAAGATTTTATTTATTTATTTGACAGAGAGAGAGACAGAGAGCACAAGCAGGGGGAGCAGCAGAGGGAGAGGGAGAAGCAGACTCCCCGCTGAGCAGGGAGCCCGATGTGGGGCTCGATCCCAGGACCCTGGGATCATGACCTGAGCCGAAGGCAGATGCTTAACGACTGAGCCACCCAGGCGCCCCTTGATGCCCCTTTAAAGAGGAGTCGGGCGAGACAGACACATGTGGCGTGTGACCTTGGGTTGCTCCCTGGGCCCGAATGCTAGTGATCACGGCCTAGCTGTCACCAAGTCTAGGGACAACCGCGTTAGAATGTGGACCCGGGTATCAGACAAGGCTGGGGATTGGAGGTAATTTTCGGAGGGTGGGCTGGCGATCACGGCGTCACGTGGGAGAACACCTTGGTGTCTGCTCCTTTCCTTCCGGTGATTTCACAAAAACAGACACACAGGCCCAAATACAAATAAGGCGACATGGCAAAACAAACTAGGGGGTGTGAGTGACCCTTGTTCTGTTCTTTCAACTTTTCTATGCATTTGGCCTTATTTTCCTAATAAATCACGTGGGCTACGCATTAGCTGTTCCCTGGGTCCACACCTCTGCTGAGCTGGTGAACATTCTTGGGGAGGTTCATCTAAGTGGTACCCTTGATATGCGGGGTCCCTGCTGCAAGCACGCACCAGCTGGCTTTGGGGCACAAGAAACGCGCCCAGGACCCACACGTACTCTTTGCAGCAGAGAAGGTGGGAAAGACTCGCCGGCCCTCGGGCTGCAAACCGCGGCCCCCAGCTTCACCAGCCAGGACCATCTCCACCCGCCTCTGTCGTCGTGGCCCCGAGGACTCTCGTCGTCCCAGATCTAATCACGTTCCTTCCCAAGGACATGATGAGAAGCTAACCTGGAGGCCACAGAAGAATCTTCTGTGTCAAGAAGGACTGAGCATGAGAAACAGAGAGGCCGTGAGCCAGTCACTGCCTTTCTCTTCCCCGGTTCTCAGTGTGCTCATCCGCAAAGCCACCCTGTCATCTCTGAAGACTCCTTCCCACTCGCATGACCCGTGACTTTTATCTGGGAAGACCTGTTGGCCATTAGGAGGATGAAGTCCCAAGATGTATTGCACTGAAGGACACTGTGGTGTCGCCGCCCACGGAGATGCAATAAGATAAATTGGTAATATGAATGTCACCATTACAGTAAAGGCTGGTTTATTTGACAGGCAATCACTCAGAAGTTTCAGGCCAAGGAGGGCCAGTGTCCTGAGGGGTGACCTGAGGCTTCGAGACCTCCGAAGAATAACCCCATTATGCTGAGTGGAGTCCTGATGTGCAGCTGAGTCGGAAGTTGTGCACGGGGCATGGCAGATCAGACAACCAGCGCTGGGCGTCTGGACCTGGGAGCCCAGTGTCTGCGGGAGCAGCTGATGGTGCTGGGCTGGCCCCTGACTTCTCTGTCTCCATCCCGCGGAAACCTAAAGTCCTACCGACCCAAGACGGGAGCAGGGAGGGAGGCACCAAATCATCTCCTGCAGTCCCCTCCAGTTTTCAGACTTATGACCTTACTAGCCTTCAGTCTGCTGGATTAATCCACTTTGTTCCATATTTTTCAAATGTGACTGCCCTTTGAAATACACCAGGCTAACAGGGCACACTCTAGGAAGGTGAACAAACAGCAGATTCACTGGGGCATCCTCCCGGGTTATTAGTTGGATCAGAAAGCATGCTTTCTCTTGCGTTTCCTTCTGCCTCTGGGTTTCCTTTAAGTTCACAGCTCTTCAACATCAAAAGCGACTCCCAGGGCACAGGCTGCATCATGTACGACATATGGAAGATCGTTTTACATTTGTCCACCTTTGGTAAACATATCTTTGAAAAAGGCCTTTTAAGATGACTGTTGGTTTTGGCAGTACCCTTTTTTAGGGTATTAAGACAGTCAGGCTAAGAAAACAAAGAGCAGCCTTGAAAGAAGGGCGATCCCATGCCGGCAGGAAAGTCTTCCCAGCAACCACCAATCCCCAGTAAGCGACGAGGCGGTCCAACGGCCAGAGGATGTACCTCACGGGCTTCAGGAGAAGGCGGCTTCCACACAGCACGGAATATCCCAAGGCCAGCAGGTGCCCAGCCACCAAGACGTTAATCCATATCATTCCTACAAGAAACACCAGGCAAAGCACAAACCAGAAATGATACTAAACTCCAGCCACTTGCACCATGTCCAAACAGGATCTGGAGGATTGAAGGGGGAAGTGAAAAGCAAAGATGATGTCCCCCGACAGACACAAACATACCCCCACAGGTCATCTTAAGATCGAGGCACATGTACGTCCAGGGAGGGGAGGGAGATGCAGTGAGCAACAGACCCCCAGAGACCCAGGACAGTGCCCACAGATAGGAGGCTCTGTGAGGCCCGGGGTTCTCGTCAAGTCGGGCTTCCGGACATCCGACTTACGTTTGGTAAAATTCCCTGTTTTGGGGTGTGTAGTTCTTTGAGTTTGGGCAAATGCATACAGTCCTGTTACCACCGCCTTGATCAAGACATAGACTATTTCTGTCATCCTCAAAAGTTGCCCAACACACACCTCCGGGCAACCAGGGAACTGTTTTCTGTCCCTATACCATTGCCTTTCCCCAAATATCATGTAAACAGCACCAGGCAGCGTGTCACCTTTTTGGGTCTGACATAACGCCTTTGAGGACTCTCCGCGTTACTGCATGTGGGGATCCATTCCCGTCCGCTGCTGAGCAATACTCCGTCTACGGGTGCGCCGCCGTCTGTCCGCTCACTAGTTAATCGGGCATGTGGGGTCCTTCCGGGCTTCAGGGATTCTGAGTAAACACTCATAAACGTTCACGTGCAGGTTTTTGCATGGAACTAAGTTTCCATTTCATTTGGGTAAATGCCTGGGAGTAGGATGAGTGGGTCAGATGGGGAGTCAACATTTAACATTACAAGAAACCACCAAGTGTCTCCCAAAGTGGCCCTACCATTTTGCCTTCCCACCAGCAATGATTGAGGCCTCCGGTCACTCTGCGTTCTTTCCAGCACTCGGTATTAAGTTTTTGGTGGTTTGGGTTTAAATCTTAGCTATTCTAATGAGTGTGTAGTGACATCTCGTTCTAATTTTTAATTTGAATCTCCCTAATGACTAACGATGTTGAGCATCTTTTCAAAATGTGCTTATTGTCTTATTGTCTTTTTTGATTAAGAGTCTGTTCAAGGGTGCCTGGGTGGCTCAGATGGTTAGGCGTCTGCCTTCAGCTCAGGTCATGATCCCAGCGTCCTGGGATCGAGTCCCGCATCGGGCTCCCTGCTCCTTGGGAGCCTGCTTCTCCCTCTGCCTCTCTCTCTCTCTCTCTCTCTCTGTCTCTCATGAATAAATAAATAAAATCTTAAAAAAAAAAAAAAGAGTCTGTTCAAATCTTTTGCCCATTTAAAAAATCGTGTTGTTTCCTTCTTGAGCTGTAAAAATTCTTTATATATTCTGGACACAGGCCCTTTATCAGCCATGTATATCTTTTCTCCCAGTCTGTGGCCTCTCTTTTCATGATCTTAATGGTGTCTTTTCAAGAACAGAAGCTTCTATATTTTTGATGGAGTCTAATTGATCAACTTGTTTCTATTACGGCTCATACTTTTTGTGCCCTATTTAAAAAAAATCTTTCTCCAACCCAAGGTCACAGTTTTTCCAATTTTTTTTTCATAGGAGTTTTATAGTTTGGGGTTTTACAAGTTAGGTCTATAATCCATTTCAAGGTAATTTTTTGTATGTGATATGAAGTATGGGTAAAGGTGTTTGTGTGTGTATGCTGTGGGGGTGTGAGGGGTTTGGGGCTATTATCCAAAACTGTTCCAACACCACTTGTTGAAAGGCTGTCTTTTCTGAGCTCTCCATTCCACTGATCCAGGCATCGATTCATTCACCCCCTAACACACATAATCTTGATGGTTGTTTCACCGTTAAGTCTTGAAATCAGGTAGTATTAGTGTTCCAAACCTATGCTTCTTTTTTTCAAAATGGTTTTGGGTATTCCAGGTCATTTGCCTGTTCATATACATTTCCCGATTTTTCTGAAAAAACAATAGCCCGCCAGGTTAAGGGCAGGAGTCTTTTCTTCCTGTTAAATTCCTAGTGCCTTGAAGAGTGCCTGGCACATACAGGTAATTGATAAATATTTTGGAATGTAAGAATGAGCGGGTAGAACATGGTGGGGACAAAGTCATGGAAGATGCTACAACTACTTTGGAAAACTCTGGCAGTTTCTTGAAACAACAGATGTGCATTTACCCCATGACCCAGCAATTCCACTCCTAGGTATTTATCCAGGGAAATGAAAACGTATGTGCACAAAAACTCTGAACCAAAATGTACATGGAAGATTTATTCATACTAGCTCCAAGCTGGAGACCACCCAGATGTTCATCAACTCATCAATAGATAACCAAAACGTGGAATACCCATACTATGGGCTCCTACTCAGCAATAAAAAGAGATGATCTACTGCAACATACTACAAAATGGATAGGTCTCGAAAATACTATGGTGAGCAAAAGAAGGCAGACACCAAAAAGTACATACCACATGCTTCCATTGAGATGAAATTCTAGAATGGGTAAAACTAACCTATGATGCAGAAATCAGGTCAGTGGTTGCACCAGGGAAGAATTGACTGGGGAAAGAAACAAGGGAAATTTCTGGGATGATGGAAGCATTCTGTGTCTTGTTATGCACCCATGAAAACGGATTGAATGTTATAATTAAGAGCTGAACATTTCACTGCATATAAATAATGCATCAATTTAAATTTTTTAATTTAAAAAAAATCAGAGTAATTTCTTCTCCAAAGGAAGCAATTCTTGGGCCCACGATGCTGCGAGGGAGTGAAGACTGCCCACCCACGAGAGTGCCTAGGACCAGGATCTCAGTTCTTAGCAGCAGAAACTATACCTGGGAACAGGGCTGAGCTGGATGAGGTCTTCAGACCTTACCTTGTGGCTGACCTCAACGTCGTCCCCTGCCCACATTCTCACGACGCTCTGTTCTCCTGCATACACAATTGCCTTTGCAAGGAGAAGCCAGGAGTCACCTGTAAAGATCCAAAGAAGGGGTCATGGTTTTTGGCGGTGGCCGCTCCGCTCGGGGGTCGTGGGCATCCAAACGCTAACCTCATGAGTGTCCACACTGCAAGGAGCTACCATGGCAGGGGGAGCCCCTGGGGTCAGGGAGACAGTGTGCTCAGGGTATCTGCTTCATCCTCTCACATTATAGGGGAGCTTCCCTCGTCAACCATCCCCTTGGTGGGGGATGCAGGACAGGAACGCTGTGTGAGTTTCCAGGAGTCACGAGCGACCCTGAAAGGTCACAAAGCATACTGTGTCCGCTCAAAGCATGAGTGCCCAGCCACAGGCAGAGAGAGAGAACTGTGGTTCTGTGTGGAACCCGGGTAGAACTTGATTCTCAGGTCGGTGAAGGGCACAGAGTTTGGGACTCTCAGCATTTGATGGATAGGTGAGTGAATGAAAAAAAAAATGGATTTTGCATGGGACAGAATTCAGGCAAAAGGTAAGAAGTGGATGAAGGTTAATGAAAACTATTTCCACACTTTGCAGTTGTATCTTCTCATATATGACTCAGCCTAGTTTCAAGAAGATGGACATTTTCTAGACTAACTGAGAAGGGCAGACCCCTAAAAAGAATGCACAGAGTGCCCACTTTGGATGGGCAAGCTCCAACTTACAAAATCCAAGTCTCAGAAGGCCTTTATTTGAGACGATATTTAGAAATCTTCTTCACAGGGCGCCTGGGTGGCTCAGTTGGTTGAGCGACTGCCTTCGGCTCAGGTCATGATCCTGGAGTCCCTGGATCGAGTCCCGCATCGGGCTCCCTGCTCGGCAGGGAGTCTGCTTCTCCCTCTGACCCTCCCCCCTCTCATGTGCTCTCTCTCATTCTCTCTCTCTCAAAAAAAAAAAAAAAATTTTTAAAAAAAAAAAAAAAAAAAAAAGAAATCTTCTTCACAAATCAGCCATCCACTTTTTATTTAGTATCTAACTAAGTCTCTGGATTTTAAATCATCTACTGAAAGTCCTACCCACCCCCCAACAGCCCATCGGAATAATGCTTATGAATTAAAATTCTCTCCGACGCAAGCATTTTTTAATTAGATTGAGCCCTTGGAACCTGGTAACTATATTTCTTCTCTGAGTACTGGCTGGGTGATTACAAGAAGATGAAATGGAGAAATATCAGAAAGAAGATTGGCAAAGAAGGAAGACTGAAAATGGCACTTGGCATGTCCCAGGCTCTCAACTGCCTGCCCAGTCTGAAGTTCCCGGAGCAAAGAGGTGCTCAGACACCCTCGGTACTCACCCAGAGTAACAACTTGGCATCCAGCTTCTTGGCAAGTCTGGAAGATACAACCACTTAATGAGATTTGAATGTATTTCTGTACTTGTGGTTCTCCATGGGTAATCTATAAAGGAAGGAGCAATTTTCTTTTTGTCTTCATTATTTTTCTAAAGATCATTGAGTCTATGTTCTGTTAATGCTTCCTTCAAATCATAGGGAACGTCTAAGAAGCCAGATGAGATGTCAAGGTCAAGAGAAGGACTTTTTTTTTTTTTTTTAACAAGTTGAGAGGATGCTGGGAACTGCTTCAGAGCCCTGACAGGTGACTTGCCTGGGGAGCCCGGACCGGCTCTGCCTCGTGGTGTTTGGGGCACTTCTCCAGGACACCTACCTGCCCCAGGGGCCCTTCGTGCTGTTCCACAGGTGGCCCTCTCCACCCTGGGGGCTGGGAAGCAGGGGCCAGGCAAGGCTGAAGGGGACAGCAAGAGGGAGAGACCAGCAGGCAAGAGAGAAACACTAAGAAGGGAAGGAGAGAAGGAAGGGAGAGTCTGGGGAAGGCTAGGAGAGGAGCGATGGAGGGAAGAATGGGGCGGGCGAGAGGCAGAGAAACCGAAAGCCAGAGCAACTCCAGGAGGAAACACGGTGGAGGCCTCAGACATGGTCGTAGGAAACTCAGTAATGAACTAGTACCTAAGAGGAGAACAGAGTTTTCAGTTCGACTCGGGACAAGACAATCCAAGGAAAAGACTGCTCGGGTCCTGGTCTGCAGGGCACGGACGGCCCCTTGCGCCGCCTGTGCGACCAGGAGCTGTTAACCGTAGTTGGAACGTGGCAAGGTCCTTGGTTTGTCAGCCCTCCACGGGGATGGCGGCGTCTGGCTGACTTGCTCTGGTGGGACCACCGCTGGGGACAGAGGCGGGAAGCAGCTGCGTGCGCCCAGGTGGGAGGGGGCGTGCTGCGTCCGTCTCTGGCCCCTTTCATTTGAATTTGCCTTTGGGGACAGAATTGCACCACCTGCTCCTCTCAAAGCAAGCCTGAGTCAGCTTGGTGGGGCCTGACTCTGTCCCCAGACAGGGTCAGCCTCGCAACAGGAAGCCCCAGGTGTTGGGCCAAATGATTTCCAAAGCCCTATCATTCTTCAGTGCAGCGATTCTTTTAGAAAAAGGAACTGAGACGTAGGAGCGCAAACGTCCCCACCCAAGGGAACCCAACACATCCAGGGCAAAGTCAGCATTTGCCAGAACTCAGCATTCCCCACCCCCAACCGCCCCCAAAGCGGCCAGTGGGTGGGCAGGTGGCGTGGCTCACCTTTGCAGAAAGCGGGAGGCAGCCCCAGACACAGAAAATGCTGAAAGGTCATAAGACTGACGAGAAAGAGCACAGTATCTGGGCCAGACCTCACAATTGCCTTTCTCACTGAAGATTCAACAAATAAATCAGCCGGATGACAATGGATGAGGGAGTAGAGATCCACGCGCTGCCCTGTGGCATTGAGGGTGGCCACAAAACACAGCTGAAACACAGGATGAAAGACGTGAGGCAAATATCCACGAACGCCAACAAGTGAAAAGCAGGGGCAGGAATGGCCACCTTGGTTCCCCGGGGCAAGAAGGTTTGGGGGTTAGCGGAGGGTGGGGAGTTGGGTTCGTTAACCTGTTCTTGCTTTACTGCTTGTCCAAAGCACCCCGTTAGCCCGGAAATTCATTCCAACCATTTGATGTATTAGCAAATTGGATAAATAACAGGACACAATTCGTTAAAGACTGTCCAGAGGGAAAACGAAGCCGAGTCTGTTGACTGCAAGGTGGTAAGGAGGCGGGGGGCCGCTCTGCGGTGAGCGCCGAGGCTCCACTGGGCTCTCGAAGGGCCGGAGGTGTCGAAAGAAAGGAAGGCAAAGGGCCAGAGCCCATGGCAAAGGTTGCTGGCTGTGAAATTGAGGGGTCCTCTCTGGCCGAAGATGCGGCAGTCTGAGCATCGCTAGGACGATGTCTGCAAAAGGTTGAAACTTGGAGAACTCGCTGAGCACCTCGGGAAAGCCCTACACAACTAGACCCTGTTGTGGAAAATCAAGCATTTTTCTTGCCTTTTTGTTTTTTAAATAACTGTATCTCAGGGAAATTGAATAGTTGATGAGGCAGTGTTTCTCTTCATAGAAGTCTTTCAGTTAATTAATAAAGAAGGCACGATAGACCCAGAATATCACCATTTGAAATGAGGCCGTGGGGATGCCATCAGCAACATCGAGGCGGTAAAAAATCCTACGGCGTCTGATCAGGTTCCTCCAGCCAATAAATTGCAGGGAAGGGGTGTCTGTAGATTAAGAGCTTACATGCTGTATCGACCAAGGAACCAATGACCACATGTGGATCTTATTTGGATCCTGACTCGATCAAATTGTCTTTTAAGGTTCTGGGCCAATCAGGAAAATCCGGACACGGATTGGGGATTTAAGGGGTTGCTCATTTTTCAGGTGTGACGATGGTACTGTCTCTATGGCTTTTGAGGGGCTCGTACCTTTTAGGGATAGACACGGAAATATTGACGACGTTCGGCATTTCCTGCAACATAATCCATAGGTGGGGGGACCCATGGTGGGGAAGATGGAAGCAAGGCTGGCCAAGAGCTGACGATTGCTGAAGACGGTGAGCGATCCGTGAGGGGCTTCAGGATACTATTCTCTCTACCTTCGCATGTGAGTGGTATTTGCCTTGTTAAAAAAAAATTATAATAAAAGCAACAATCTAGGAAGTGGGGACGTACACAGTGATGTCACCCCACGCCCAAACTGGAGAAGTCCATGGTTGATTAAATACTGCAAAGTGCTCAGTAGTCAAGATATGCTTGAGTCAGTGCAGCATGGTCAGGGGCCCGGCAGGCTGTTCTGAAGCTGGGGGGCCTCTGACACCGCCCGGTGTCACCAGCAAAGTCCTGGGGGCGGAGCTCGCCGGAATCCGCGTCCGCTGTGGGGAGCCTCACTTCACGTGGCCGCTCACTGGGCAAACGGCTGAAATTTGCTCCCACACCTGCCATCCTCAGTTCCCCAGGAAAACTGTGGTTTGGATGATCCAAACCTTTTACCAACCCAGCCAGCCGCACACTCCTGGGAGAAAGCCCTCATTCCAGCACCAGCTCTGACAAAGAAGAGTGGCCGCTTCGAGACCTGGGCTGTCAGAGGACTAAATCATATCCCCCATGTTTCCCAAACACTTCCTTTCATTTCTTCCTATCAGAGATGCTCTCCACAAATACCAAGGTATTGATTTTCCAATTGATCGAGGTAGAGAGTGCTTCATACAGTTATGACTCTTGACAAGCTGGGAATAAAAAGCCAATCATAATGAGTTCATTTACTTTGCTTGATTATATTACTTTATAACACAATGTGTATACCATCACACCCTTTCAAGGACGCCTCCCCTTCTAAGCGGCCGGCTCTTAATAATGCTGCTGGTTAATGCTGAAATCCATCTTGCTGCGTGATGTGTGATTTTAAAAATCATCCTTAGTGGGTTTCTTCTTCTTCTTCTTCTTCTTCTTCTTCTTCTTCTTCCTCTTCTTCTTCTTCTTCTTCTTCTTCTTTTAAATGCCACTGCCATGCTATGGAATCTTTCCTGACCCAAGGAAGACTTGATTGATAGAATGAGAACCACTCAGATTCGGGTATGGGGTTTATAGAGGGTGTTTGTTGATGAGCAATGGGGGGTGGGGGACAATGCAGTGAAAGCCTAATTGTGGGTTATAAATATGCTGCATTTTCCCTATCGATTATATGACACGGAAATGAAAAGGATTACCTTATTAGATCATATTTAGCCATAAGTATGCCCTGTGTGCTTCAACTCGGGGTACTTGCAAGAGACTAATTATCTGAGATGAAGAGTGAGGTCTGTTTGGGGCTCCAGACGGTCCGAACGCTGTCCCTAATCCTATGCAGATGCTGTTGGCCTCTTCACTGTCTTTCATGAACCTCATAGAGATTCTCTGTTCCGACCAGCCCCCCATGGCTGTGCAGGGACCCCCTATGCTTCCTCTCAGCAAATTAGGGCGTAAGACTAAATAGGACTTCTGTCTGAGGATTTGCACGGCTGGCTCGTCCTTTTCCAGAAGTTTCTGGGGGCAAAGACCGGAGTCGAGTGGTAACCAACGGAGGCTGACACTTCCTAAAATAAAATGTCTCACAATGAGACCCCAGCTCTCTAGAACTCCCAGGAAATGAATGGGGGTGGGGGGTGGGGGCTACCCGTGGTGACTCAGAAGACAGCAGAGGCTTGGCCCTTGGGAGCACCACAGACACTTGCTGTTCATCTTCTTGGTAACTTGTTTACAAAAACGGATTGTGCCCTCCCCTGCCTTCAGTGCGTGTTGAACACGATCAGCTCCGCCTTGGTGAGCGAGGTGGGTCTTCCGTCTCCCTCCAGAGCTCGTTGCCCCTCCGTGAACATGCTCCGAAGCCAGGCCGGCACGGTCTGCCTCTTCCCACGTGACCGTGGAGGGGGGCCTGAGCCCTCCGCACTGAGTGGTGCTCTTCTGAGAAGCCTCCTTCTTGTAGAGCCAGGACAAGAATTCAGTGAGCGAATGCAGGGGTCGGCCCGGGAGGAGGCCAGGGAGCAGGGTTCTGGAATCCAAGCATTAGCAGCTTTTCATCACGACCAGCCCAGTGCCTTGCACTAGAGATTTTGGGCCCGCCATGCTCGCTCCCTACCTACATAGGCAGCGACTCAGGCCTCCCTTTATTTCCTATTTAAGTCCTCCTCTTTGTTGGAGACTGAGGTCTGGGAGCACCCAAGCACCTGGAGCGAGGGTGGCAGGCGTGCCCCACAAAGCTGCACCTGTCGTTACTACCCTCTGTCTTGCTGCTTGGGGGGTGGGGGGGGGGGGGCGGCCGCTCTGCTTTGTGCTCCTCAGGTGTGACCTGGCAAAATGAGACGTTTCACCCGCTAAGTGGTGACCCAGAGACAGGATCTAATCCCGGCCCTGCCGTCCCTTCTCTGTGTGACCTTGGACATAGCATTCTGCCTCTCGGGGCCTCAGTATCCTCCTCTGGAAAATGGGGCTACGACCCTTACAGCCCCAAGATTGGGCTGAAAGAGTTGGGATCTCAAGAGAGAATCCCTTGCAGACTCCCGGCACTTCGGAAGGGGCTCCAGAAGGGGAGCAGTTAATCTCCCCACTCATGCAGGCAAGGCACTACCAGGCTTCGATTTTGGCTGAGTTGTTTAATTTTCACTTCTGCTAACAGCCCGGCTTTAATGTCACCTCTGTCCTTATTCATTCCTGGCTTTCTGAGCTGCCACAGAAACCTCTCTAGGCAAAACAGTAAAAGTGAATGATAAGTCGGAGCCAGGTTCATTCTCAGTCATCTATAGCTTGGCCACTAAAGCAATTACTTAATGTAATGCTCCCCGGGAAGGGAAGGGGGCGCTAAACTTATTGAGTAGGTGCCTACCGTGTGCCAGGCCAGGGCCGGGTACTTCATCTCCTCCCTGGCACATGGATCCCATAGGGGGGAGCTTCTCTGACACCCCATTTGTCTGTGCCCGCTAATCACGGGCCCTTATTTCTTCCCCACCTTCGCACAAGGCGACACTTGGCTATCACAGCTCATTAGGGCTCTGAGCCTCTCTGCCAGGCCCCCAGGCTGCAGGTGGAGGAGCGATCCTTTGGCAAACCTGGGTGCTGGTGGGCACGTTCTGCTTCCTTGCCACGTCTTGGGCTGGACAGAAACGATGCCGGGGTACTTGGTGGTGCGTCTTCCCCATCCATGGACCCCAGAAGTGACTCGGGCTGCAGGATTGCCCAGGAAGGGTCTCTGGCTGAAAGACCCAGGTAGGCCTCTGTGCCCTGCGAAAGCCTAGGATGGACCGGAAGACCCTTCTGATGCCTCGATTTTTCTTTGCAAGTCCTCCAGGCCTCCTGCCTGTCTTCCTCCCCCAGCTTAAAGTGGAGGGCCCAGTTAAAGAGGAGCTCCCTGTTAAGAAGGAGGCCATCTTTTCAAAGTCCCTTCCAGCAACATGGTCCCCATGGGCTGGGCAGGCTGGAGATGCAGAAGGGCTGCAGGGCACAGTCTCCCTTGGGCACGAAGGTCCTGCGCCTTCGTAAGCCTGGCCCCCAGGAAGCTGCGCCTCTCACAATCCCCCACTTCCATGCCTGGCCCCCACAGAGGTGTCTCTGGAGCCTCCTGCAATGGGAGCGAAGGCGCCACGGTGGTCCCATCCACCCCTCCCCGCCCGACAGGCTGTGCCCACTACCCCCCCCCCCCCCCCCCCCGACAGGCTGTGTCCCCCCCCACCTCGCCATCATGCATGCGCGTCGACGGGCGTGGCAGGGGGGCGCCAGAGGCCAGGTCCCCTCCCTGCCACCTGCCCCCCCCAACTCCTCCTCTCCCCTCCTCAGGGCGGGCTTCTTCACAGCTCCTCCCACTCCGTCCCATTGCAGGGTCTCTATTTCCCTGCAGGGGCCTGTGTGTCCCTTTGGAATCTTGCCGCCAGGCTCTCCGGGGGGCGGGGGGGGGGCCCACCACCGCACACCACCCGGCGCAGAGCTGGCCCTCCGTGGAGCTTTGTGGAAGGAATAGGCAGGTGGACTGTGGCTCTCCTGCGAGTCCTTTGCACCCCTCCCACCCAAGTCTTAATCTCCTCACCCTTGAAATGGCAGACGTCGCACCGGACAGTTTTTCCCAGATCACTGTGTCCTAATGGTTCATCCAGCAGCTCTTCTGGGAGGAGACTCCACAAAGCCAGAGGCCGGGGAGATGGAAACTCAGTCCCCGCCTCTGGCCAGGGAGCTCCTGTGCAGGGGGAGAAGCTCAGCTGGGGAGAGAGCTCCACTGTGCAGTGTGAGGGGTAAGCACTAGTTGGCCCATCATCTTGCGGACCAGCATCGCACACACCCAAATGGTGGAAGCAGGGCAGGGGATGCAGACGGGCGCGATTTGAACAAGGGCGGGGCCGCCACCCGGAAGCTATAAAGCAGGGGATTCACCAAAGAAACCTACCCCCGTTAAAGTCCGCAGGGCACCTTAGCTGGGTTTTATTCCCTGCCTTCGATCAGAGCATTTCAAATTAGGGGGGAAATGGGAGTTAAAAATATACCCACCAGACCTTTAATAAGAGGTCAACCCTGTGCAGAAGAAAGAGAAAAAGGTCTCAAAACCTGACTCTAAGCCTCCAGAACATGACAGCACCTGGTCCTCCTGAAAGGCCACTGACCTGCAGCATGAGCCAGATGACTGCGGGGACGCAAATTTAATGACGTGTGTTTCCAGGACGCGCCACAGAAACACTTGAGTTCCATTAACCATTTCTAGAAGCTTCAGAAAACCAGCGGTCAGCTTGCCAACTGCCGAGTCCCAATCACTCGTTCCCTCCTCTTGGGGGGAGGGAAAGGCTTTAACTGGCTGCCCCCGGTGAAGCTGTGGGTCTAGCTCCTTGTTTAAAACAACACAAAGGCCTCTGCGTTGGAGAGAAAGCCAGAACAAAGCAGAGAGCTAGGAAGTGGTTGTTTTGGGGTTTTTTTTTTTTTTTTAAGAATGCTTTTTTCCGATAATACCAACTGCCTGTCCCCATGTTGACCTCCCCCCGCCCCCCTGCTCGCGGCCTCGTCTGTGTGGCCCTTGGCCAGAACACAGTCCTCCCGTGTCCCAAATATCTGTGAACCCTCCCACGCCCCTGCAGGCGGCCACATGGCAGACAGTGTGGACAAGGGGCCATCCGGTCTCTGCCACGACTCAGCTCTCCCCGTGTAGCAAGGAAGCAGCCACGGGCAGTGGGCAGGTGAGCGTGGCTTTATCCACAAACGGGGGGTTGGCTGTGGCCCAGGGGTCACAGCGTGCCAGTGTGGATGAAGCACTCAGAATACGTCGGGCACCATACTGAGCGACTTACGTTTCTTCTTCTGATCCCAAGCACCCGCTGAATCAGAGACACACACGGGCCAGCTCCCCAAGTAAGTGATACAGACTCCAGGAACCTCTGTCACTTTTAATTTGCAAACTGTGTTTTACTTGAAAGAACAGCGGCCACCGTCAACCCAGCTGCTGTCAGAAATGTCATGGCATCTGCACTGGCAGGTCCAACGGATGCGAGCTGGCTCCCCATCTGGAGAGGGACAGACGACATGGCTGCTTGGGCCAGAGCTAGTAGGCAGACGGCAGGGTGATGACAGCCTGGCCACCCCACATCTGGGACAATTTGCGTGCCCCCTCGAATAAAACGTGAGGAGAGTGTGCTGAGGCTGTGTTGAATCAGAAAATCAGGTCAACAACCTCGTTTTTTTTAATGTATCAACTCTTTGCCTATATGCCCAGGATTCTTGGCAACGCCAGAGAGCGACCCAGACAGCATCATGCAGGATCTCCTGGGGAAGAATAGCATCTCTGACCTGCTCCTGCCTTCCCCACCACAGCTTCCCATACTCCTTGGTTCCCATTCATCCTGTGCAACACTGCTTATGCTTTGTCTGCAAAGCTCTGAGCTGCCTCCCGTCCCCGCCAGGTCCTCGGCTAAAAACCAAAGGCAGAGCCCCGTAGGCGCTTAAACACAGGGAATCAAGTACCAACCAGTGAGCCTCTTTTATCGAAGCCCGTATGTGAAACAGGTCCAAGGCCCGGGGAAATATGTGTAGGGGACAGAGTCAAGGCCTTGGTCATTAGAAAAGTCTTCTGTTTGGCCTGGTTTACTCTGCACTGTTAGGGGTCACGTTTACGCTTTTCCCAGGGCGCCGCTGACTGCAGAACTCAAGATGGAAGAATGCATTTTCCTTCACTATTTAGTTCTTACTTCTTCTTCTGAAGTTTCCAGGGTGTAGCCTGAAGCCTGAGAGAGAGAGAGAGAGAGAGAGAGGGAGGGAGGGAGCCTCCTCTGTTTATAAAAGCATTTGTTTTCTATTGGATTTATTTAAACAGCAAACTCTCCAATAGATTTTTAATAGTTGTCTTCATTTATTATATTGGCTAGACAACGCGTGCTCATAGTTAAAAAATAACTCAAAGGGTACAAAAGGGTGTACAGTGAAAATTAACTGACCTTCCCACCTCTATCTGCCTCCCCATTATAGGCTTCTTCTGAATTCTTCCAGAGATATGCCCTGGATGCGTAAGCGTGTGTGTCTATATATCTTTTCCTTAAACAAATGGTAGCACATTCTCCGAACCGTGTTCTGCACCTTGCTTGCTTCGTGTGGCACTCTATCTTGAAGCTGATTCCCTATCAGCGTGTAAGGAGCGGCCTCATTTTTTCTGGCGCCTGCAGAGCACCACGCGCCCGAGACACACCATCATTTGTTTAGCCAGGCCCGAGTGATGGGCGTTCATCCACTGCTGGAATTTTTTAAAGAACTAGATTAACACTCGAACGCACAGGAGCGGGACAGCTGAGCTGGTGCACCCCACGCGGGGCCGAGGCGCCCAGGAGGGAACCCCTTGCAGCAGGAATTTTAAAGAAGAGCCTCACACGTCTGCCAGGGGCTGCACGTCGGTTCCTGTGTGTTGCTGGGGGATACAGATCACAGGGCGCGGCGGCGGGGGCAGGGCAGTGGGGGCTGGTGCTCAGAGTGCGTCACCATGGCAACTTGGTCCCAAGCATCATCAGCCGCCTCTGAAAACCTTCACCCCTTCATGCCATCCTGGGAGCTGACCCGGGGGTGGGGGGGCGGGGGGGAGCCCGGGCGGCCTCAGAAGGCGGTGTTTCTCCCCACGGTTGGTCCTCCTCTACAGCAGGGCTCCTCTGGTGGGGGTCCCCGCATGTCCAAGCACGTCCTTGCGGGGAGTGGGCGGCGGGCGTGCCGCGCTGCTCCCGGGGGCGGCTTCCCTGCTCCCCAGGGACCCCTGGAAGCTCCCGGCACCCTCGCCTTTCTTTCTAGGGCTTTCACATCCCACCTTGGATCCGAACAAAGCTGAGGAAGAACCGCAAACAAACCACACGATGTTGACAAAAAGGAAGGTTTTACAACCCCTGGGGAATAAAAGAATCAATCCGTGGTAGTACACAAAATACTCTGTGTACTTTCTCATGTAACCTGTGAGGGGTTTGCACAGTGGGAGCTGAAAAACAGATTCGGGCCTTCAGAAGACCACGGTCTTGCGCTTCATTCTTCTTCACAAGAAACCGAATGGCTTTGGCAGCGTACCCCCTTTTTAAAGAAAGAATTCTGCGAAATATCCTAACGTATTAATGACTCCGTCTAAAAATTAGGAAACCTTGAAAAGCCAAGTTTCACAGCCAGCGTCTTAATTTAGAGTACAGAATGGTAAAAACTAAAACAAACCAACCCTCGGGCGCATAAAACATCCCGTGAGCAGACTGCTCTCACACTGTCGCCGCCAAAGGAGTCCCCAGCAAAAGCAAAGCGCCAAGTCAACCGAGCACGGAGGCGCTTGTGCGCACGGAGACGGCTGGTGGCAGCTGGTGGCGCTGGGAAGGGCCCTGCCCCGTCGGCCGGCAAAGACAAGCGTAGTCTCCCTTCCCCACCAAGTTCAGAAGAACCCCCACAAATGGATGACTCAGCAGACGGAAAGTAAATCTAATTCCCGTCCCCTGAGCTGAGCCTGTCCCTGAGTCTCTGAGCAGAATCTCCAAATGCGACCCCAGGGACAGCCGGACCCGTCACGTGTGCCCTTCGGCTTAACGGGAATATTCTGCAGATGGTCTTCAGACGGGCTTCTTTAGGGCAAGGACACCGACGGGCATATGCCGGCAGGAAGGCATCAGGCCCAGAATGTGAGCAAACAGGGCCGGAATTACTCCCGGCCCACGTGGCACGGCCAGGAGCAGGTCGAGGAGCAGGCCCCTCTGTAGGTGCCACCTGCAAAGACCCCTCAGCCCCTCTTTTGATAACCAAATGGGATTGACTGTGAGGGACCCAAGAGTGGCTCCCGTGGGCAGAGGGGGCACGGCTTTGGGCCCCAGGCGGTTCTTTGGCGGGTGGGTGCATGTGACGCGGGGGAGCCCAGCACTCTCGAGAAGCCATCTGGGACGTGTACTCCGGCTCAGACTCAGCCTCGCCGTGGAGATGGAGGGAGCGAGTGTCTGGCGCAGTCCCGAGGTCGGGGGGAGGATCCCGCAGTGGTCTGGTAACAAAGTCTCGATGGGAGGGTTCCCCACTCCCTGGACTTAGGGCTCTGAAAGCCGCAGAACTGTCAGAGGCTCCTCCCCAGACCTGGGGGAGCCGAGGGCTTTGCAGAGGTGCTCAGAATGCACCAACTAGAAGGGTGCAACTAGAGAACCAACTAGAAGGGCCCCTGACCTGCATATTCGCGCTCTGGGGCCTGTCACAGGCAGCTCATTGGCGAACGCCGGCGCCAGCAGGTAACTGCTCTGCTTTCTCTGCGGGTTTCCACCTGATACCACATCTGTTCCTGGTCCCCAAAAGTCATGAGTCCTGGCAGAACTAGAGCCTTTTAGCCCATCAGATGCAGGAGCCACCACCCACCAGCTCCAGGGGCCCCAGTTGCTACTCCTCCTCACACAGCCCCAGAGCTGGGTCGAAAAATCCAGCAATGATTTGGACGTGCTCGGTGTCGTGTGGTGGAGTGATCAGGACCACCCCTGACTAAGAGGCTGTGGCCATCAGGAAAATCCTTCAGGATGCTTCTCCATGAGTTATGGTGTAGCTGCAGTTCAGACACGCTCCCTGGTAGATGCACTGCAGTGATTATAGAAATGGGCGGGCCCCGGAGCCAGCCAGGCCGGGAGCGGCTGCCACCAGAAGGGCCAAGGGGAGGCTTGGAAGGAAAAGCTCCCTGTGCCAAATCATCTTTTCCAACAGAAGTCTTTGCTGGCTGGAGCCCGGGCTCATTCTTACATGAGCATCGAAGCAAGTTTTACGAGACATCAACGTGAAGTCAGGGGTCCGTGCCTTGAGCTAAGTCACCTGCAGAAAAGCAAAGCCAAGAGCTTGAGAAGTGTTCCACCCAGAGAGCCTGCAGCCCTGGGCTCAGGAGTTCTGTTTACTGAGCGAAGGGGTGCTACTGCAAATCCACATGTCCCCCTCCCCCCCACCATGTCTCTCACACAGGCAACCTCTCTTTCTACATGGGTGTCAGAACGGCTGGGTCATCTCAGGTGAGGTGCTGATGTGTCGAGTCGTGGGTCAGCCTGTGCAACCTCATTCATCAGTGCAGATGGCCCCCAGTGGTGGCTCTCCAGGCCTCCATGGTCCTGTCTCACTGTGGGGTGCTCTGTGCTTGCCACCACGAGAGGCCTGCAAGCCCAGCCCCGGGCATGCTGAGCTCTGTGTTCTCCAGGCCTCGTGCTAGAACACCAGAAGGCAGAAGGCACGGGGGCCCACAGAGCCCAAGTGTCAGTGGGGGAAGGACCCAAGGTCGCGGGGCCTCACCTCCCACCTGTCTGGCCCCCAGGGGCTGCTGAATCGAGGCCCCCTGCTCCCTCTGCATCACTTAATGCAGACTTTGTCGCCGCCCCTTCCCTCCCCTGCCCTGCTGCTGGGATGCACCAGCCAACCCTGTCTAAACGTGCGTCCTAAACGTAACTCGCTCTACTGGGGGTCAGGCACCGAGCTGAGCAACTGCAGGGATGGACACGTGTGCGGTGAGCTCCGTGCTGGGCCCAGCCTGGCTGGGGCTGGGAGTCAGTGTGCGGTGGGGGGGTGGGGGGGCAGCTGCCGGCACGGGGATGGGCCCAGGAAGGCAGAGCAGGGGTGGGGGCTCGGGTACGGCAAATAATGTGAGCAAACACGTACAAGGCCACACAGGACAGGAAGAGAGAGACAGAGATGATCCTGCACACTGCCACCTTGCTGTCAAAGGTGACAGTGAGGAAAACATGGTGGCGCAGATACAGGTCCCGTCCTCGGCCAGGAGACCCTGAAGAAGGAGCCTGGAGTGCCCACCAGGACATCATCTGGCCCTGTGCCAGAGTGGGGAGGGAGGAAAGAGTGAGGGAGGCCCCCCAGTTCTGGCTTTCTTGCCTCTCCCTGACTCCTCCCCAGCACCTGAAGACAGTGCCAAGGTCCTGGGGTGACCAGCCATAGTGGGCTTCTACCACGTTCCCTTCCAACAAGAGCCAGCATGGCCTGAGGTCGGACGTCTCTCACAGACAAGAGCAACAGGTCTACAGGGGGCGCAGATGCTGAGAGAATTGGACCACGGGCATCTGAGGTCAGCTGGAGACCTCCTTGCCACCTCCCCAGTGGCTAGGAAGAAAGTCTATTCAGGGGTGGGACACCAAGAAGGGTCAGAGGGCTTCGTCCAAAGACCCCTGCTCATCCCCGCCACCCAGGGGAAATCTCTCTTTTCAGGATGGGGCCCGTGGCCAGGGACTTCCAGATCCAAAGTCTTGAAGGACACAACCCAACAGCAGAAGAGCCCTTGCCTGATGCTGGGCAGCTCCCTGGATGAGGGGCTGGCCGCAGACCCTGCCCTGAGCCTCTGGGAGCAACCCGGGCCACCTGGGACCACTACCTATGCGTCCTTTGAGAGCTACCGGTGGGGGCTGGTGAGGGGCAGTCCAGGACAAGGGCCCAGGGAGTTTCTTCACTTTGCCCTAAAATTCTGGGATTCCCAGGAGGAATGGTTAACTTCAAAATATGCGCATAAATGTCCTTTGAAGCTCCTAGGGCAAGAGGCAGGCCATCCAGGGTCCTCACGACTTTCTCTCTCTCCCTCTTTCTCTCCTCTCACTTCACATTTTTTCTCGGCCTGTGCGGCATCTGCTGCTCCAGGACCTACTGCCGTAGCTGCAGCCGAAATAAAAATGCAGAGAGACTCTGCAGGGGAAAACAAGCGATAACTTCATTGCTTACCCGCAGCCTCCCTGGGATATGAATCACGAGTCTCCATCCTGTCCCTGAGGCCAGGAGTGGAGACAGGCTTCTGTTTCCTTCAGAGGCCCACGGGGTGTGAGCCGCAGAGCCCGGTGGAAGGGGGCATTGCTGGGGGTGGCTGGGGGGCGGCCAGGTCGCGGTGTGCACCTGGCTCACACCACTTGAGTCATGCCCACAGAGCTCACGAAAGTCAGATTGGAGGGGTCACGCCGCCCATCCCCTCCCCATTTCGGAGGCAGAGAATTTGGAGCCCAGAGCGAAGATGAAGGTGCAGAGGTCCCCGGGGAGCTGGCGGCTCATCTGAGGCGGGGCCCCCAGGCCTGCGATGCCCCACCTGCCAGGCCTCCCTCCCTGCTCCACTGTACCAAGCCCGGTGCTGTGGCCTGGTCTGCAATGGAAAATCTTCAGGCCCCATCCCCACCCTGGAGCTCCGGCAGAGAAGTGACCCTACGCTGGCACCTAGGTGGGGACACGGCTGGGGTAGGGTTCGAGGTCCAGGTTGGTGGGGATTCAGTCCGGCACACTTGCAAACAGCTATTCAGGGCCAGGCGGCAGCCGTTTCGGACCATCCAGGTGACCCAGGCCCAGCGCAGTGGGACGATGCCCAGCCAGCTGGTGTGAGGGATGCTCTCCACCTACAGAAAAGGCAACACAGAGGCCCATGCTCCTCTCATGGGCACAGCTTGGGGACCAAGCATTCCAGAGCCTTCTTAGGAGCATGTTTCCAAATCTAACTTCTCCCCCTGCCCCCCACCGGGAGCTCTCACCCCATCATTAGGGCCACCAAGCAGGGCTTTCCCCCATGTGGCACACGCTGATCTGGTCCCTCTCTCAAATCCACTTTGGATTTAAGGCTTGGAGCCGTTGCATTCTGGCAACAGCCAGGGCTCCATTCTGAGCAGGGTAGCCGGGGACTTGGGGCTCCAGGACCTCAGATCTAAGGGTCCCAAGACGCTCCCATTCTCAAAGCCACCATTGGAAGCCACACCCCAATGTGACGATTTGGAGGAAAATGCAGTCGCTGCGCCCGGAGCCCGGAACGTGCAGGTGGGCTCAGTCAGCACATCGAGGACTCAGCTCCACTGTGCAGCTCCAACCCGCCCGCCCTGGCCAGACGAGAGAAGCTGGCCAGCCTCGGCCCGCCACCCACCCACCCACACCTTCCCTCGGAACAAAACACACATCCTTCGAGTCTTGCCTGAGCCTATCCTTGGGCCCAATAGCGCCTGTTTCCAGGACTCTTGAGCCAACGTGGCGGCCATGAGGGGCGGTTCCTGGAACCTCTTAGAGAGTCTGGCAATTGGTAGGCTCCTGATAGATATTTCCAGAATAAATGAATGAGACAGAAGTCCCCACGACAAGAGCCCAGTGCAGCTTTAGGAAGTCCCTGTAAGTGGTCCATGGCATTCCCTCATGCAGGAGGCCATTATTAGGCGCCTTCTGTGTGCCTTGCCTGTGCTGAGTATCACAGGGACCCCTAAAGAGGCGGCAGGATCAGCTCTTCTTCCCTCCAAGGAGGTAACATGTGGTTGGACAGAGACAGTCCCCAGAAGTCCCTGAGAACCAGATAACGTGGCGGGTGGTCCCGAGTGTGTCTGTGCTCTTCAGAATCCCGTGCCTCTTTCCCCACAGGAGGTGAGGACAGGCCATGGGGACGTGGACTGTCCTCACATCTGTGGGCCATCCCAAAGTGTCTGGAGACATTTTTGGCTGTCACTGGGGCAAGGCAGGGGGCAATGAATCTGGCGTCTAGTGGGGGGATCTGGAGATGCTGCTCAGCGTCCTGCAATGCACAGGACAGCCCCCAGCAACGAAGTATCTGGCCCCACATGTTGATGGAGCTGAGGTCCAGAAACCCCACTCTCCCACAGTAGTCAAGAGCATGGATTTTAACACAGCCAGACATGGTTCCAGGTGTGTGGGCCATTACTTAAGCGCTGCGACCCCATTTCCTCCTCAGCTGAATGATCGCAATGATAGTGCCTATTTAGGAAACTCACTTCATCTTTGGGAGAACGGGATGAGACGGTGGGTGTTCTGAAGGCTCCAGGGCAGAGCTTGGCTCATACATTTAAGTCATTGGTCTCACCACTATTAGGAACCTAAAAAATTGCCAAAATGGGACAGAAAGTCATGAGCTTTGCAGCCCCAACCCAGATTTTTCTTGCCCAAAGAACATTCCCTCAAGAGAATGTGGGCTGCACCTTGGCTTCTCTGGGGAGCGGCCTTGGTGCCCCGACGTGTGCCCATCTAAACTCTAAACCCTGCTGGCGTGGGTGACAGGTCCCACCTTCTGGGGGGAGGGGGATGTGTGCTGAGAAAGAGCTCCAATCTCCCCGTCCCCCCCAGCCCTGGGAAGACATATGTCGGTTCCCTCCCGCTTCTACTGTTGGCTCAGGAATTAAGGGTTCTCAGGCTGCTCTGAGTCTAGGGGCTGGGACGGTTTGGGGTTTGGGGGCTTTCATCAGGGCGTGTGGGTCTTGCCTGAGAAGGACGTATTCTTTCCCAGCACAAAGAAAGCGGGGGTGCTCAGGAGCAAGCTTTGCCCAAGGCGAATGTCCTGTCAGCTCCCACCCGAGAAGGGTACCTTGGGGGGCCCGGGAGGGGGCTGCTTGGGGGCTGCCTGGGTGGTGGCGCTCCGGCACCTGGCGGTAGGCCCCGAGACTGCAGAAGTCAGCAGGGAGAGCGGCCTTCGGTTAACTTGCCCGTGACGGCTTATATGAACCCCACGGAAACTCCAGGGAAGGTCGTGGAGTCAGAGTTGTGGTTTCTAAAACGCCTGTTTCGGACCCCGAGTCTTTTCTACGTGTCTTCTCCTTCCCTTCCTTCCAGCACCCCAGGCTTGGCCTTACCCAGCGTGTGGCACTGGCCTCTTCACTGCCCTTTGCTGCCTCCAGCCTGGTCTTGCCGCCTCGTCGCTGTGCTTCCGGAAGAGGAATCCTAGGGTGTCTGCCTCCTGCCACCAGCCAGCCCCACCGGCAATGCCAAGAGCCATCGCAAGGGCCCCTCCTCCGTGGTGGTGCTGAAACTCCCTGACCGCGTCAGGGTCTCCCGCGTCCATCCGTCAAAGAGCCGGTGATGGGCCGCGCATGCGACAATGAACAAAAACACCCCCCGTGCCTGTACCTGTCCAGGAGAGGGACATTAGAGGGTCACACGCACAAATGTGAAGTTCCAGCCGTGATCAGAGCCCCAACAAGAGGCGCGTGCCCCCGGGAAGGCCAGGCTCGGCCCCCGGGGCAGGGTGAGGACTGAGCTGATGGACAGAACAGTGAGGCCTGACGGACTCGAGAGGGGACTAAAACGGAGCCTGAATAACCCTCTGGGGGTGGGGGGGAGGAGCCTGAGGGAGGAAACCAGGTGTACGTCCCAGAACGCATGGAGGAAGGTGGTCTGCCTTCTCAGGAGAGGTCATCTGGGGCCCTCTGCCAAGCTGAGCATATTGGTCTTGATCCTGAGAGCAATGGGGAGCTATTGAAGGTTTTCAGCATACGGGGGCAGGGGGCAAGATTAGACTTACTGAGACGAGGCCAGCAGGGACAGGAGAATGTGGGCAGACCAGTGGGGGCCTTGCAGAGGTCCAGGGAGAGTGGGAAGAGGTGTGCGCCGGATGGAGGGGTGAAGAGGGAAATGGGGGATTCTGGATAAGTCAGGACAATGCAACAGCATCCTTAGGTGCGCGAGGTATGGGTTGAGGGTGAGGGAGAGAACTTGCTTGCAAAACTTGGCAGGACAGAAATAGCATTCACCGAGACAGGACATTTAGGAAGAAGACCAGATCGGGGGATGACATCTCGTCTGGTTCGGGGCAGGGGAGGTCCGAGGGCCCCCGGCAGAGTCTAGCTCTGTTAAGCACTTTAGCCGATGTCCTTTTTCAACCTGAGGGCTACTTGTTTCACACCAAAACGTGCATACTTCGCCTGGGAGACTTCCCCAGCCAGGAGTGAGCTTCCCACGACTTCTACCTCCATGCTGGACAGACACAACCCAATCCTTCAAGCCCAGCTCTTTCTCCCAGCCAGCACCCAGCCTCCATCGGAAGCAGTGCATGAGACCCAGAGGTGGCCAGCTACAGCTGGACGTGCCTCCCCTCACCGCTTCCACGCCTCACCCCACAGGCGTGATTCACACACAGATCTTAGTGCCCTGGCTGGATGGTTAAGTTCCAGAGGACAGAGACCCAGCCTTGTAGTCTCTGTGGCCTCCACCACCCCACGCCCGGGGGCTTGCCTGGAGCTGTCACTCAGCCCGAGTGTTAACGACAGCCTCCCCTCGGGCGCTGGGGAGGTCCAGAGCCTCCGTACCCATCGGTATGTGCATTCCAAACAGGCTGGGGTGGGGGGGTTGCTTGCTAAAACACCTTTCCATCTTGCGCTCAGGGCCGAGGTCAAGCAAATGGATCTGTGCAGAAAATGCTCTTTAAAATGCATTACATGCAGGAGTTTAAAGAGACGGCCGCTGCTCGGTGAATTTCAAAAAGGAGCAAGCTGGTGATGAACGACCTCGGGTTGTTAGCAGCTAAGGAACAGGGGGCTCTGTGTGTCTGCCGGTAAATAAAGTGTGGTCATATGTCACCTTCGGGCTCTGCCGGAGGGAGGCTCTGGAACCCGTTGGACAGGAAAGTGCAGTTCCCAGTTCATCAGAGCATCATTCAATAAGGTTCTGATTGGGGTGCCCTATGGAAGGAGTCACAGTGTGCGGGGAGGGGTCCCCACATCCATCGCGGCGGTCAGTGTCTCAGCTTCCTGGCTCCTGGGCAGTGAGGAAACTATGGGAGGCTGCCTCAAGGCATGCACGGGCACTGTTTGATTGGTTTTGGTTAACTATCCAGCAGATTGTTTTTGAACTTTTCCATCCTGGGCAACACTCTGAGACGGGTCGAAGGCTCTGCTAGCCCGGCTTCGTGCAGGAAGAAATTAGTCGGGTTCATCGATAGTGTATTAATTACATCCTTCCGTTTCCTCACCTCCTAGAGCCGTCAGTGAAATTAAAACCGGGGTCGGGGCGGGGGGGCAGAGTTATTAACCAGCCGATACAAAACACGTCCCGTGTCCAGAGCGCCCCGTTAGGCACCGTGGGGAGACAGCAGAGCCCACGAGGCCGCCCAGGCGCTCCGGGCTCTGCAAGCAGACACCCCTACTGTGGAGTCTCGCACCGCTGAGTCCAGAGTGACAGGCTCGCTGCGGAGCAGATGCGCCCAGGAGAGCGCTCAGGCGGACGAGGGACGGCCGAGTGGGGACGTGTCCTGCGGCTCGCGCTCGCTTCAGAGAATGGAGCTGGCTGTTTGCAGATTTCCTTTCTGGTGTGTTCCAAATCCGTCCCAGGCTTCCTCTGGGCCTGGGCGCCCGGTGTGGTCACGGGCTCGGCACAGAAACAGATGCGAGATAAAGGATGGGCCCGTCCCGCCAAGGTGAGCGGCAATACAATCACCCTGGAGAGACTGGCGTGGGCAATTGTTCATACAGACTGTTTCTTCCAAGATGGACAGCTTCTCCTCGGGGCTCGGGGAGCTGGGCTTGTGACCTCGGGCAAGTTATGTGCTTCTGGGAGCTCTGCCTCCCGGTCCGCCCACTAGTCCCCGGCTCGTCTGTGAGCCCGCGCCACGCCTGCCGCTCCAGAACTCCCACCCAGGCCCACTACGCGAGGCCTGGCGAGATGCGTGAGCCCCGGATGTGGCCGCACGCGGAGAGGCCGGCCCCCCGCGCAGCTCCCCCGGGCGAGCCACGTGCACTGATCAGTGCTGGCCCCACGCACGGGGTGCCGCGGCACAGAGGTCTGAGTGCCGGGCTGCCCGCGGGCACCGTCTTGGTTTGCGGAGCTGGGGATTCTCCCGGTGGTGTGTTTGAACTCCACGCTGGCCCGCGTTGCCAGCAGGCTTCCCGCCTCCCTCCTGCTGAGGAGACCGCAGGGCATGCTGTGAAGACAGAGCTCTCATATCACACTGCCGAGGCCCGGATTTCAGTCTTACCACCTAACACGGGCATCCACGGGGTGTGTGGTGCTCCTCTGTGTCCGGCTCCTCGTCTCTAGGATGCGGGTGACGGTAACGTAAAGCACTTGAAACGGCACCTGATGCAGAGGAAACCCCCCAAAAATTAATTTCTGACTGTTGCTATTACTATTAGCATGGTGCCAGTCTGGAAAGGAAGTGTGTGCTTGCTGTGGTGTGTGCCCCCCCCACCCCCCGCCCAGGTAATCTTGCTTGGTCCTCGTCGCTGCCTGAGATCCACAGCACAGAGTACAGCTCCGGGTCTTGCTCTTGGCGGGGGGACCCTGTGCGGAGCACCTCCACCTCTCCCCAGTTGTGGAGGAAAACGTGGCCTGCAAATCCCCAGCCACCGACAGAATCCCACCTGTGAACCTGCTCCTTACCCAAGACGCCCTCCACGGGAAGAGGCCACGGGGTGGAATATTCAAAACAGAGGCTTTCCCCCAAGAAATCCCGGCCTCTGAGGTCTCTGGACCATGGCGTGGGCATCCCTTCCCGAAATCACTGTTCTGCTCGACCCTCTGGGGCAGGGAGTGCTCTCTGCTGTTGGGGTGGGGCCGGGAGCCACGTGTGGCTGTTTAGAACGAACACCCGAAACACGATCACTTCGACAGGTGAGCAATATGCAAAACGGTTGGGCTATCTTCCATCCTTTTCACCGTGGCAAGTCTTCAAAATCTGGTGTGTGTTTTGCTCTGATTGCACATTGCAATCTGGACGCTAAATCTCCATCAGGAGCACTCGACGTGTATTTAGAGCTCATCAAATGTACAGCCGCAAACACAGATCCACGCGCCCAAGTTGTTCCAAACAAACTTTAAGGTTTTCCAATAACCAAGTCACGTGTTTAGTTTTTGAATTTTCATTTTAATTAAGTAAAGCGAGACATCTGTTCCTCAGTCACACAAGCCACATTTCACGTGCTCCAAAGCCACGTGTGGCCGGTGGCGGCTGATGGTATATCGACAGAGAACGTGGCCTCCATCGTCAGGGAGCTCTGCTTACTGGGCAGAGTGGCTCTAGGACAGTGTCCGGGGAGGGAGGATGCTGTGGAGATGCGGCCCCTGGCCGCGAGACGGGGCTGGGGCTGCAGTGCAGAGCCCACGGCCAGGGCCCGGCTGCCAGCTCCACAAACCGTGCTTGGGGCGGTGAAGTCCTAAAGAGCCGGGCAGAAGTTCAGAGCAGGGACTCTGGAGGCAGCCACGCACCCAGTTCTGGCCCCGCCTCACGCTGGAGCCGTCCCCCCCCTTCACTTCCCCGGTGCTCATGCCTCACTGATCGCCCAGGTGGGCAAACCTCCCGGTATTTCCGTGAGTGTGTCATAACGTTACGGGGCTTGCACAGGTGATGCTCAGTGTCTCCATCAGTGATCAGCTATAGGGTTTTTTTACGGTTCTCTTGCACAATAAACTGAAACTGGCCTCTTTGTACCTTATACCCTCCCACCTTTCTTCTGTTCCCTGGAGCTGAGCGGAGACAAGCTGATTGCCTTAGCCACACAATAGGCCTTCAAATATTCTAAAGCAACTCTCACATCTCCTTAATCTTCTCTTCCTGTACTCTAAACCATCACACCCACTCTGTTTAGTACCGTGGGAGGAGAAACCTAGTAATCAGCTATCAGTCCTCCACACTTTAGTGAGAATTTGCTCATCAGCTTACTTTCCCCTGAAGGGGTGAGCAGGTAAACAAAGAGTTCCACCTCCCTGGAAACAACTGACCCCAGGCCGTGGGGCCCACGGTTACAGTAGGAGGACCAGTGGACAGCAGGCCAGCAACGGAATTAGAAGGTTTACAATCTCTGGCCATTTGAGGGTGGAGGGGAGCTTCCAGAACTGTGTGGTTGGTCCTGATGAGCGCGGTCATTCCCAGCAGCCTGCATGCAGAGAGCCAGCTGGGAAGTTGCAAGATGCTGCCGTGGACACCCCACGCCCATGTCTACAAGAGCAAGCTCCTACAAAAACCCTGGGCGTGGAGGTGTGGGGGAGCATCCCAGTGGGCGACCCACGGGTCGCCCGTGGCTGGGAAGAAGCAGGCGCCGTCTGCGGCTCCTGCGGGGAGGACCACTGAGGCTCCCATCTGGTGCTCTCCCGGCCCTCTGCCCCAGCGCCTCTGCCTCCTTCACGGGGGTAAACCGTGAGTGTGAGGAGAGAGCCTTGCTGAGTGCTGAGGGCACTTCTAGCAGATCATTGAGCTTGGAGCCCAAGCCCTTACTCGGGCAGTGACTTTGCACAGATTCACCGTCCTTCGGGGCCTCTGTGTCCACGTCGAACTGAGGAGGTGGACAGTCTCTCCAGTCCTCCCGGGGATGTTTGCATTCAGGCCGCGTGCGTGTGCCCCCGACTTCGCGTGTGTTTTTGCTAAAGGGATGGGTCCCCCGTGGTGGGTCCCCCGTGGTGGGTCCCCCGGCCCCGGTGTGTGCAGCCCAGCAAGGGTCCCTCCCCGGCGCGACCTCTAAGGCCCCCGCCCCCGGGGGTGGACACTGCCAGCTTCGGAGGAGCCCCCACCGCGCCCCTCGCCACAGGCTGTGTGCGGGCCTCTCAGCAAGTTTTCTTGTGCTGACCTTGATCGAGGGGCTACTCCAGGCCCAGCCTCGCTCGGGAGCTGGGGCCACAGGGAAAGGGACAGAACCGCTGCCTGTTCTGTCTCAGGTTCCCTGAGGAACTCCTTGGGCTGTGGTCCCAGGGGCCCCCCGGCTTGTGTCTCAGCCCGGAGCTGACAGGGCCGCCGGGGAGTGGGAGGCCCACGACCCTCCTTGCATCCCCCCGGGCTGGGGCTGCGGGGAGGCCAGGCAGCCAGGGTGCCCCCTCCCACACTCCCGAATCTCGCCTCTTGTCGAAGAAGGGCCGACGGCCGCCCTCCTGCCCCCGGAGCCTCGCCCTCGCCTGGCTAACATCCCCGAGCCTGAATTTCGTCCCCTACAGAGGGGGGCGCGGTGGGCGTCACGTCGCCAGGTTGTTAGCATCATCGACACCATTATTACCGCCTGCGTGACTTAGATGACTGCTCGGATGGGAGCGCCAGGGCCCAGCGTGGGCTTGAGAGCGGGGACCCTGGAGTCTGCGTGTTCAGCTCCCAACTCCACCACTTAGAAGCCCCCCCTGCAGGGCTGCTGTGAGGCGAAACGGGTGAATTTGTGTCGATTCGGTTGTGGTGTGCGGTGTGCACGGCGCTGCTGCCGAGCGGATGCGGCCGCGTCTGTCCTCTGCGTTGGGACGGTCACTTGCCGGCCCCTCCGCGGCCCCCCCCGCCGACCTCCTCTAGACCTTTCCATGCCTCGGCTGTTGGCCTGCTGCCCACCCCGGGGCCTCCACCCTGCGTCTCCGGAGCGCCTCGCCTGGGCCTGGCCATCCGGAGGCTTCTCCGTAGATGGGAGCTGGAGGGTCTGGGTTTACCCCGGCAGCCACCCACCCTCACTGCCCGGGCCCCCCGGATGCTGGAGGACCCCCTCCCAGACGGAGCCCACAGAAGAGGCCCAGCCTCTGAGGCAGCAGACGCCGAGCTTCTCCTGGAGGCCCCGGCGCCCTGCCTGGCCCTCGGCAGACCCACGGACACCGTCTGAACAAAGGCTGGCGGACCCGAGCGTGGAGGCCTGGCGTGGACTCCGTGCCGGGTCCGCGTCGAGAGGGGCGGGAGGTGACAGGAGCTGGTGGAGGAGCATCCGCACCCTCCTTCCCCGAGCCTGTGGAGCTCACTGTGGACCCCAGTCAGCGCCCCCCGGGGCCAAGGAGGTGCTGCGGCGGGGGAGGGGCGAGGGGCCCAGGTGGTCGGGGCAGGCGGGGTCCTGAGGACACGGAGGGGTCTGAGGTGGGGTCTGAGGAGCCAAGTCCCCACGCCAGTGAAGGAGGCCAGGGACGAGCATCGGAGACAGAAACAGCCGCAGAGATGTGCCCCTTAGAACCAACAGAAAAGGAAACCACTAGAAGAGCAGTGTGGGGGCCGGCGGGCGGGCAGAGGGAGGGCTTGTCCATCATAAGCGCTCAGAACTCCATGGCTTTAAAATTACGTACATGCATTACTTTGCTAAGAAAAGAAAAGGGGAGAGCAATACTAGATCTCCTCAACTCATATAACGAGGTAGGAGGTTCTGGGGTGCGGAGTGGAGGACTGGTTTCCGTCCGGCTCCCCTGCGGGTCGAGCAGCCGTCAACGGAATCGTGGTGGCAGTTATGGGGAATGAGGCGACCGTCAGACGCTGGTGTGGAAAGCTGTCCACGCACCGCCGGACACAGAGAAGCCGGCACCGCAGGTGCGCCTGGAATGACTCGGGCCTCAGCACAGCACGGAGGGCACGCGGGACAGTCGGCCCCTGACAGTTTACGGGGGGCAGGTGGTGTCCAGCGGCGGATCATGGGTACTTTGCCTTCATCTATAAGGATTTCATTTCTTATAACAAGCATGGATTTCTATTGTAATCGCAAAAGAGCTTAGGCCATAAAAATATATAAAAGTCGATTTAGAGGGAATAAATGTAACTTCGTGTTCCTACTCAACCACTCCACGGCTCAAGAGACTTTGGAGGGAGGGATCAGGAAGGATCAGAGGAGGGAAGGGGGGTCAGCTGGGGAGTAAGAGTGGGGCCATGGGGAGTCGACACTTAGGAGCTGGTCATGTCACTCTCCTGGTCAGGTTGCAGGTAAAATACAGTTACTTCGTGTGCCTGGGTGGCACATTTGGTTAAGCGTCTGCCTTCGGCTTAGGTCATGATCTCGGGGTCCTGGGATCGAGCCCCGCGTCGGTCTCCCTGCTCAGCAGGGAATCTGCTTCTCCCTCTCCTCCCCACTCGTGCTCTCTCTTACCATCTCTGTCGCTATCTCTGTCTCAAATAAATAAAATCTTTAAAAATAAAAAAAAATTTTTTTAAATGGGTAATTTTTTAGTACAAGTCTGTCTGTCCCACAAAATATTTTTTGGGGGGGGACAGACTTATACTAAAAACGTCTCCGTTGTTTATCTGAAATCCCACGTAACCCGGTAGGCTGTATTTGAGTTTGCGGAATGGCAGCTCTGTGTTGTGGCCACCTGGACCCCTTCAGGAGCTTGATAGAAACCGTGGGCCTTTCTTCTGGAGAAGTGCCCAGGCCCCACTCTGCATACAATTCCAGGGAATTCATGGAACCCTCTGGAAGTCCATCCATGGGTTTAGATCAGGGCTCAGCACACTTTTTCTGCAAAGCCCCAGATGATAAATCTCTTTGGCCAAAGCAGCCACTGCTGATACATACACATGGGCGTGGCCGTACACCAACAAAACATCCTGGGAAATTCAAATTTCAGTTCCCATAAATAATTCCTGTGTGTCAAGAAAAATCTTCTTCTTTTGATTCTTTTCAAACCATTTAAAAATGAAAAAACTGTTCTCAGCTCGCAGGTTAGAATGTACCAAGCCCTGCTCTAGAGCCCCCAGCTGGGTCTCCTCCTCTTGCCCTTGGCTCCCCCTCCCCAGTTCTGCTGCAGCCCCCTTTAGAATGAGGCATGAACAGTTCAGGAGGTGGGTGTTTTTGTTTTTTGGTTTTTGTTTTAAGAAAAACAGTTGTCATGGAAGGAAGAAAGGCAGGTTCCCATGTGGTCTTTCTCTGATGACTGAATCACAGGCTCACCCTCAGCCTTGGGCCCCCTGCCATCAAGGCTATAACAGAGAAAAGTAAAAGTGGGCTTCGAGGTTGAGTGGCCCGAGCAAAAGGCGGTCCACATGGCCCTTTGCAGCTGGTGGAAGAGGACCCCGGTGTGCTCCATGGCTCCTAGGACGTTCTTGGTGCTTCCCGGAGGAGGGAAGCAGGGTGGAGGATGGACGGTCAGGGGGGTCCAGCAGCATGGGAGGTCACAGGCAACCCTCCTTGTGATGACAGGCCCTGCCCTGGGCACTAGTTAGGTCCCCGGGGATGCGTCTCCAACAGGGTGGTAGCTTTCTCGAGGCGTTCAGGAGGAGAAATTAAGCGGGCCACCTCTTCTGTCTCTTTCCTATCAGATGTTTGCTGATTTGGAGCCCTTCTGGTAGAACGCCCCAGCCACTCGCGGTCCAGCCTGGCTCTGTCAGACCCAAGGGTGGGGTGGTGCTGGAGCCTCAAGGATGGGTGTGACTTCCCAATGCTGGGGGAAGCACAGGTTGGGTTGGCCTCTCTCAGGGTTGGGGCCCCTCCACAGGAAGATGAGCCAAACAGGGACAGTGAGGTTTTCATGAGGCTGGACATACTCGATTCTGGGGTAGTGCTTGCCCTGTCTCCCGGGTGCCTAGAATGCTACGAGCCCAGAGGATGTGCTCGGCAAATGTTGATTGAATGAATACATGATGTAATCAGCTCTGAGATTCAGTCCTTCCGGCTCAAGTTGCCCTTAGAAAGCCTAAATGCTCTCCCTTTCACGAGAACTCGCCTTAGAAGGTGGTTGCTTTTTAATGCCCTTTCTCGATAAAAGAAAAAGTGGCTATCTCCCCTCTAATTATTTTTATTTTTTTACCACTCTGTAAAATCTCAAAATCTGGGGCGCAACCCATCAGTGTGTTAACTCACTGAAGAGGAGTGTCCCCTCGAGCACCTGAAAATAGTCCCTATGTGTCCACCTCCCCATATATACTACAAAAGATGCTTTGAGACAGGATGTTTCTGCCTTTCTCTGCCAGCTTTGTAAAACAAGGCGTTGCAAAGTATTTAATATTGATCTCTGGGAAGACGCCGAGGACACTCTGGCTCAAGCCAACACACATCAAAAGGCTAGTTTTTTCAAGGCTACCCAGTGGAATCTACGAGCTCAGCACCTGCCTTTGTTCGCTTCCCCAAACCCGCTGGAAGAGGCGTTGCAGGTGGGGCTGGCCTACCCCTGCCGGAGCCCGCCAGAGGGATGGGGAAGAGTGGAATCCATTATACCTGAATAAAAGAGCTGAAGGAGAAATGAAAAGTGAGCTGGGCCTAAGGTACCTTGGGTAGCCAGGCAGGGGAATGAGTGGAGAACAGATGTGCTGAAATTTCATTAAGAGGGTCTTGAAAATCAACCTGTCAGGATTAGACGCTTGTTCTTTCCAAGTGGTTTCTGAATTTTCAGGGTTTTCTTTCTTTCTTTTTCTATTCTTCTTTTTTTTTTTTTTTAAGGAAATAAATAATTCTATAGATCCTTCTCCCCAATCAGTGGCCTGCCTTTGAAATTAACCATTTCTCTGGCTTTCCCTCTGATTGGGATCATGTTCCTCCTTGGTCTCTCTGAAGTGCTATTGTGCTCGGTGTTATTCGCTTAGCCACACACAATGTAACTTCGAAATGTGATGGAAAAAAAATTAGCATTTCCAGTGAACTGGAAAGAATGCATCTGATTTCGAAATGTGTACTTAAAAAAGAAAAAGTGCACCCAAATTGATTCTACCAACTCTAGGGCATATTCTGCCAAGCGAAACCTGAAATGCATTTCTGCAAAGGGACGACTTTTATTTATGATTCTTTAGAGGAAGGAAATACGAAGATCCAGGCATAGGGTAAAAAAAAGAAAAAGCATCTTGAGGATTTAATATAACTTGGATTAATCAAAGCGCCTGCTTTTAAGCTGTGTGCCCCCACAGAGGAGTGAATTAATGAGCGATTTATGCAATGAATATATTTTTTTCTTTAATTATCTAGGTATTTCAGACAAGCATGCTTCTTCTGACTTGAATTCTCCAGATACTTCTCTGAAATTTTAGCTTCACTTTGCATGGATAATTACTGCCTCCAGTTGTTTGGAGAAGTCTCGAGGAAGTGGAAACCTCTCTCGCCCCCCACCCTCATGCAAATCAAGTGGGTTGCTCGCCACTCAACCTCAACTGTAGCCTGAAACCTTTTGAATGAAGAATCCATTTTGGTTTTATCCTTAGGCCAGTGTCTCCTAGGTTGGTTTGGGGGAGGGTTTTGTTTTTTTTTTTTTAAATAAGAATGCAGACCCTGGACCCCACCCCTGGAGACTCAGAACCAGCAGGTCTGGGGTAGGGCCTGGGAGCTGGTATTTTTGGTATTTTTAAAGGACCCTGAGCAGAGTAGCCTAGCCCTCCGCTCCCCACCCCCCCCCACGCCCACACCCAAGGAGAAAGTGTTCAATTAGGCAAGTTAGCTTTATCTGCTGCCTTACAAGGGATCTGTAGACCCAAGGCTGAGCCCAAGGGCTGAAGTTATGTGAGCAGCGAGAAGATGGATTTTCCTTTCTCATGGCACAAGCTCAGCTGCAATTTAGACCCCCAAGATATGTGCGGGGGTACCCCTGGAGACAAGCTGAGCCTACGGTCCGCATTGCCCCAGCGGCCCCTAACTACACTGGGTCTCGTTCTTAGGTTCCATGATTGTCCCGGCTTCCAGGAAATGGGGAGGGGACGGAGACACGGGGTGGGGTGGAATTCCCAGGCTAGGGCCTAGAGCACGTCAAGGTCAGTCTTATCTCCCCCTTGCAGCTTTACCAAAAAGGACAGTCAGGTTTTGAGAAACAATAGGTGGGCACCGCCAAGAAGCCTGGAGCTATTGAAAGCTCTGGGCGGCAAATGTGGGTGGGAGGATGGCCCCTTCCTCTCGCAGAAAACAATCCTGGGTCTTACCTGAGTGCGGGGGCAGGGCAGCAGGACTCTGAGGCGGGGCCTCCTCCGAAGCCCTGGCCTCCAGGCCACCCAGCCGGCCACCCTGGTGTGGTTTCTGCTTCGGGGACTCTCCTGCTGACCAAGCCCTCTTCTGAGGCCAGAGGAGGGTACTCGGGAAGGGGGTGGTGCTCAACCTGACAGGAAAGTGCTAGATCAGTGGAAAGACTGGACCCCTTCTTGGCCCTGCCCCCCTCTCAGCCAGTCGCTCCGGGTAGGAGTCAGGAGGCTCCGACCCAGATCCCACCTTGCTCCCCACTTCGGAGTAAAGGAGGGAGCCTGCTTCTGATGCAGGCAGAGACGGGCCCACACTGGCATCTCATCTCCCCCACCGAGAACTTTCGGGAACCAGAAACCTCAAGTTCAGAAAAGGACAAGAGTGGCCTCTTCTTCCGGCTGGCCCTCCCCTTTGCCACATTTCCATTAGCACCAAAATCATAGCCTCCAGAGCCCTGGCGACTCCCCAGCTTAGACAATTATTTTCTTCGTATTTCCATTCACATTCGCCTGCAAACTTCATTAGACGCTGGTGTATAAAATGGTCATCTTTTGGTACATAGGGCCAACTGAGTCCACAGTCCTGCAGGCGCCTGTCTCCCAGCCCTCCACCCCATGCCCACTCTCTCCCGTGGGTACTGGGGCGAAGCCATCCTGACAAAGGGCCTGCAGAAGGTGGCCTCAAACCCCCACCCCGAAAATACCCGTCTGTTACCTCCACGTCCCCCCTTAGACAGGCGTTGATCTGGGTTAAGGAGAGCCATCTTTGTTTTGTCTTTCCCAAGCAAAGGCACAAGGTGGGCCAGGAGGCTTAACGAGGCTTTCCAAGAGAGACCAGCCACCAGAAAGGTGTGCAAGGCCCACACACAGGGTGATCATGCTGTCACCAACCCAAATGAGCAGGCACTCTGGGTATTTGAAGGCGAGCGGGAGAGCTAGGGACCCATGAAATCCTGCCTCCGTGTAGTGGTGACTACATGGCCCTCAGCCCGCTCTGCTAGAATTCTCTTTGCCCCCATCGGGAGAAACCATCTTGCCCTTCTCCACTGGAGACCCTCCCCGGTGTCTCTGAAATGTAATTTGGAGCTCCCTTGCATTTAAGTACCCCGTAAAGCAATAACTCCTCCCCATCTGTTAACCAGTTTTTTGGACCCTGGATCTTCCGAGGGGAGTTTTGTCCCAGGACCCATTTCCGGCGCTATCTGTCTGCAATCTATCTGAGACGGACAGCAGGCAAGAGTTGACCCAGCCAAACCCTGGGGTTCGTTAGGCCTCCCTTATCAGCTTAAGATTTGGGGCCCTTAAGGCATAATTGACACGAGAGAATGAACAGTATGTTCTACAATGGAATGGGAAGTGAAGGTCATCATCTCTGTACAGAGGTGGACGGACCCAGCAGAGGAGCTCAGTGTGCGTTGGGGAGGCTTCCGCCACCCACCCACTTAAGGAACACCTGCATTTGCTGCTCCACTGAGTAATTGAAAGCTCACCGCAAATGCCTCTTTCTTCTCTTCTCTTGATCACGTTGAGTTAAGAGTCCAAGAGGCCAGGTCACTGAAAGTAAGATCACTTTGCTGGGGAGAGGGATGACGTGGCACGGAGCTGCGTGCCCCGAATTTCAGCCCGGCACGCTTCCGTATCTGTGGTTTTTGTGCATCTGCTGGCCTCGCTGCGCTGTTATTTACTTAACATTGTTTTGCTCTTGCATTATTTACATAAATTACTTGAAAGTGAACGTTTACACTACCACAGTGAATGGAAAAATCTGTATCACTTGACACAAATAGAAATACACATAAAAACAAGTCCATGCTTATCCCCAAACGCAGTAATGGCAACCCTCGCCGGGATCTAAGGGGACAAGGGTCCTGGAATACGTTTTGGACACAACTAGAAGGTGTTGATGGCTGGGTTATAACGTGGAAGACACCAACGCATCACGGGATATTAGCAAAGCAAAAAATCCTTAGAGAACTAATGTGCGGTTTGGAAAAATTCTGAGGTCCAGGGAGGAACCTGGGTGTCCCGGAGGCAACACACTTACGTGCTTCCTAGGAATTCACCATCCCTTCCCTATGGTGTGTTTTTCATAACAAATTAGCACGGTGTGTGGTTGGTTTGTGCTTTTTTTTGTAAAGGAAATTTAATTTTATATATCTATTTCTGAGCACTTATTTCTGGTTCGAAAACCAAAACATACAAAAGGGTATGCAGGGAGGCGTCCTGTGGCCTCTCTCTCTCTCTCTCTCTCTGGTCTCCCCGTCCCCCTCCTGGGAGCCAGCCAGCCTAGGGGCACACTAGGTATATACAAGCCGATGCATACGTGTATATTTTTTCCTTTTCTTATAAACACAGATGGTAGCATACTATAAACATTGTTCCCCACCGTGGCTTCAACAATGTGATGACGCATCTCCTCTCACTATACAATGAGCCTCCGGGTTCTGTTTTTAGCGCTACATGGTAATTCCATCGCAAGGCAGGAATGGGGTTGACTTAACCAGCCCTCTATGGCAAGCATCTATGTTGTTGCCAGCCTGTTGCTGTTACCAACCACCTGGCAATGAATA
Organism: Neomonachus schauinslandi; assembly: GCF_002201575.2. Taxonomy (NCBI): domain Eukaryota; kingdom Metazoa; phylum Chordata; class Mammalia; order Carnivora; family Phocidae; genus Neomonachus; species Neomonachus schauinslandi. Next base: position 134,025,133 of record NC_058412.1, read on the forward strand.
AACCTGGGTATTCATCATCCCCGGCCTGGGCAGGGCATCGGAAGGATAAGTTCCTGGCAGTGCAATTACCATGAGTCTTAGAATGTTGTTCGCACGTGTTTGTGATGTTCCTGTCCCGTGGGATGGAGGGCTGGGCCGACGAGGTCAACGTCAGGGGACAGGAGCTCCAAAGAGCTGCTTTTTATTTCCTCCAATTTAAGAACAGGCCTCTCCCAGTCTCGATCTTTGGGAAAAAAACAAAAAAACAAAAAACAAAAAAACCGGATAATTCAATTGAGCTGCACACCCCCTGACTGGGTTCTCCATGAATTATGGATTTTTAAAAAGACAGGAAGGGAGGTGAGGTATTGAATTTCCAAACTGGTTTTATCTTACTTAATTTAAAGTTCATCTTCTGCTTCTGATTTCGGTGCTGGTGTGCAAAGTGGCGTCAGTAGGCCCTCCCAGGGCCTTCTCACGATTAGTAGGTGGGTTTACGCGCTCCCGAGAGACACGGGCTCCTTCTGTGCTTTCTGCTGGGGGGGCGGGGGGGCTCGAGCACAGCCTGCCTGCATGGTATTATTTGTAGGGAAGCTGGCGCCCCAGCCTCAGGCCTCCCCACGGCCTCGTGGGAGTGGGACTTGTCCCAAAGACTCAGGCACCCCTGGACCTCCAGGGGTCCTGCCTTCGTGAGGGGCTGTCCTGGACCAGGTAGGCACAAAGGGAAGACTTCTGAAGACAGAAAACGTGGGCAGTGCCTCGGAAATGCAGCCAATCAACGTCCTGATCCAGGGGCCTGAACCATCTCTGGGAGGGCCTCCCGTTGGAGCACGGAGCATGGCCACGCAGTGATTCTGTGCAGGCCCCGATCTTGGCACTCCCGCGTTGGACTGTTTGGCCTCTACTGGAGACATTTGGGGTTGTCATGACTTGGGGGAGAAGGGGAGCTATTAGCATGGAGGTCAGAGAGGCTGCTGAACGCCCTACGACGTCCAGGATGCCTCCCCACAACGAAGAACTACCCCACCCCGATTGTTGATAGTGCCTTGGTTGAGAAAGCCAGGCTTAGCCCGGCCGTGAGACACCATCAGAATGGTCTGGGGACTAAATGCTGTCTCTGAAGGATGGAAGCACCCGGTCCACTCACCTGAGGGCAGGAGGCTTGCTGGACCCCCCCCCGTTTCCCAGTCTCTGGCACTTAGAAGACCCTCACTGAGTCCCCCCTCTTCTAAATGTCTATGCTGCAAAAAATGTACACATCGGCTCAGAGGGGAAATATATGAGGGAAGCAATATCTCCATATTCTCAACAATTTTTCTCCTCTGAGCTCGGAGAGCTTTCCCAGGACAATGTTACTTTATATTCCTATAATATAATGCAAGAAGGGATTGCTCTTCTCACTTTCCAGATAGACATATTTCCCAGAGAGCTGTTCCTGACAGCTAGTTAGTGGGAGAACTGGATCAGAATCGGTAAGTCCTGAATGCCTTTTTTTTTTTATTTTTACAAAATGAAAACAGCTCTTTTTTTCTGATTATGAAAATGATACATGCACATTGTTCCTTAAAAAATTCAAACAGTACAGAAAAACATAAGGAAGAAAAATAAAAAATTACCCAAATCCTTTCAGCAAGAGATAAACAAATGGAGACGTTTTGGTGCCTACCCTTCAGGCCCTTGCTCTCCCGTATGTTACCCACAGCACCCTGCTGTCCACTTCGGGGTTTCTCCACCTGCCCCTGGCCTTCTGGGCTGGATTACTCTCTGCTGCGAGGCCATCCTGGGCACTGTAGGGTGCTCAGCAGCACCCCTGGCCTCTACCCACTAGATGCTCAGAACATCTCCCCATCCCTGAACTGCGAGAACCCAAATGTCCCCAGATGTTGCCAAATGTCCCCCCGGGGTGGGGGGGGGGTGGTAAAACTGACCCTAGTTGAGAACCCTGGAGATAAATGGAATCATGTACCTCCTGCTCTGTATATATCCAGTGTTTGGAAAGAGAGGAAAAAAGACGAAGGGTTATGACTTTTGTGTCCCTTGGTATTTAGCATCAGAGTGGCGGGGGGTCAGGGACCAGCTGTGATATTTACGAGGTCAGAGCTGCAGGTAGATTACTTGACAGTCACTGAGCCTCACTTGCTCGGCTTCTCCAGAAACAGGGACATGGTGCTCGTGCCGGGAATGACCCCACGGGCCCATCCGAAGTTTTTGCTTGGGTGGTCTCACCGGGGACCTAGCTCTGTGCCTCCTGCGACAGGGACCCCAGGACGGGAAGGAGGCTGGCCCCTTCCCAGGGAGGAGAGGCAGGCTGCAGGGTGATTTATTCCAGGCACCGAGGCGAGAGGGCGTCGTGAGGTTCTGTTTGTGGGCTTTGTTTTTTAATTCAATTCTTTTGAAAAACAGATAAGCACACGTCTACTTCAATCTAGTGTGCTAGGTTTTTTCTTTTCGTGTAAACTTTGGTTTCTTTTGAGCTTTAGATATTAAAAAAAAAAAAGACAAATGTATGAGATCAGTTGGAGGTTTAAGCAAATTGGTTTATTCCACTGCCGAGCGAATTGGGGTGGATGAGTCACAGTCCTCGGGTTGTCGGATTTTTACAAAGTAGCGTATGGTTTCAATGCTGGTGCAAAGCCTCTGGGTCCTTGCTCTCCCCGCCCCCATTCACGCCCTCCCCCCACCTCTACATGCACTCCCCTCGTCCTCGAATTGCAGAGTCCAGGGCTGGCCCATTTGGGGCCATGTCTGCACATGGCAGGGACCCTCCCTTTACCCATCCCAGTGGGACTGATGGAGCCTCTGATTGCTTCCTAAAATGATCCCCACTCCTTAAAACGTCAGTGAGTACTTTGGCCTCAGGATAACAAGCGCAATTCTTTCCAGGGCCCACAAGCCCTGCTTGGACCCCCGTTTCCCCCCAGATACCTAGCCTTCCTTGGGTCCCTCCTGCTCCTGTGGTTCCCTGCCACAGGGCCTTTGCACATGCAGTCCTGCCCCTTTGCCTGGTAATGCCTTCCCGTCGATTGATCTCGGTCTCACCGCGCATCTTCTGGGAACCGACCAGCCCCTCTGTTGTACATAGTCGTTGGTGGTAGTTTGACATGTGTTTCTGTGGTTATCCAATTAATCCCGTTGGGCCATAAGCACCCTGGCGGTGGAGGCCCTAATTTTGTTCACTACTGTATCGCCAGTGTTTTACAGAACGCTGAGCACAGTCGATGAATATCTGAAGGAAGGAAGGCAAGAGGAACGGAAGGCTGGAGGGGAGACCCCCCGATCTTTAAAAGTGTGGTTTGTTTGTTTGTTTTAACCTTCAACATCCCAATCATCCACATTCAAGTGGTACATGAATATCAGCGCTCCCTGCCTGCCCCCTCCTCCTCTCCTGCGGGCCCAGGTGAGCATCTCCCATTAGTGGGTTGGGGAGACACATCCATTAAGCCACCTGCGACGGCGGTCCACTACCAGCCAGCGCGTGGGAGGAGGAATGACTCAGTGCCTCCCCAGCATGAGTGACCAAATGGCCCGCTCCAGCCTTCCCAAGGAGCCATCCTCCGCCCGTAATGGAGAAATTATGTGAGGCGTAATTTATAGTAAAAAATCAAATGAACATTAATTCTGGTGAGTCACCCATGCAGAAAGGGCACCCGGCTGCTGTGGACGTGGGCTGTGGTTGAGGACAGCTAAATGTTTAATCAAAGAGAGAGGAGGGCGCACTGCACACTGTGGTTCCTGAAGTTTGGGGTGGCAGGTGGGCGCTGCTGTCCGAGCCCTTCTGGGCGGCTGCAGCCCCACGTCCACCGCATCTTGGGCTCCCGAGCTGGGAGAGCACATGGCCAACAGCCAGTTAAGCTCCCTTATTTTATAAAGGGGGACTCCAAGACCGGGGGGAGATGCCAACTTACCGCACGTCCTGCCCCAAGTGGCCCCTTCCCCAGCTGTGCCCATTCTGCGTCTTCCGGGGCCCCCTCTGCACAGGGCTGGGGTGCCCAGCCTCCTGAGCTGCCTGCAGCTGGTACTCCTCTCTCCTCCCTCTGCCAGCTCCCCCAGCCCCACTGAGGGGCTCGCATCTACTGAGGGGTGACTCCAACAGCCTCCCTACCCCCCACGTCTCCAGGCTTCTCCAAGGAACTTCTCCAAACGCAAACGGATTGTCACTTGTCGGAAATGCTTCAGTGGCTCATCCCTGCGCTCTCGGTAAAATCCAAGCTGGGGGTGGAGGCTGGGGGAGTCCTGAGGGTCAAGGCCTTCCCATGCATCCCCCCCACCCCCTCATGGGCACATACTTCCCTGCTGCCTAGCCGCCTGGCTACTACCTCCTTCTCATTCCATGTACATGCCACCTCCTCCGGGGAGGAGGACCTCCCAAGCGGTCTCCTGGCCAAGCCCCTGTTATGCACATGGTCATAGGCTCTAAGCTCTACAAGGACAGGCCCGTGTCCATCTTGTCCTGCTCTGTGTCCCCAGGGCCCACGACAGGGCCTGGCATGCAGTACAAGTGTGCAGGGAGGGACGGGTGGTGGCTGGCCCCCAGGAACAGGTGATGGCAGTGGGGGCACGTCTGCTTCCCTTCCCGCCCCCCACCCCCTGCCGCTCCAGCCTCGGTCAGGCGGCAGGCACCGCCCCCACCCCCGCCGCCGAGCCCTGGCCTGGACCGCAGACATCACAGCTCGTTGTGAAGGAACAGGCCACAGATGGCTCCTGTTCACAGGCAGGTGCCAATGCCCAGGATGCGGGCACATTTTCTGAGAAGATGGCACTGGTCCCAGTTCACCTCAGACAACGAGAACATTCTGCCTCTTGAGAGAGTGAAGAATGTCATCAGGGCAGTATGGGGAGATACTTTTGGGCAGACAGGGGCCTCCCCTGGATCTCCTTCTGCCAGGAGTGTGCTCTGGGTTTTCTCCAAGTTGTGCAAGCCGCCATCAGCAGCCGGGAAGGCCAGGCCCCACAGGGACTCAGGGCCATGGGGACAGCGCCTGCCAGGCCCGAACGGGCCACGGAGGCTCTGGACCAGCGGTTCCAGCCCAAGGAGGCCTGGGCCTTTCCCAAGAGGTCCAGGCTGCACACGCTGGGAGCTCAAGCGCTTCCAGGGCACCCCAGCCACCCTCCTGTGCCTTACCTCAGACCCAGCACCACCCTCGGACCTGTCCCCTGGCTGTCGGGTCCCAGCCGGAGCCCCAGGTGCCTCCTGGACCCCAGCTCTCCCCCTCGCCATGTATCCAGCCCAACTCCCTCCAGTCCTCACTGTGCAATGCTGGGGGTCATAGCACAGAAAAAAGATCAGGATGGGGGTGAGGGGGCGGCCAGAACCCCACGTGGGTGTGGGGCAGGGTGCCATTTCACTTGTCTTCGTTCTCTCTGTAGCGCTGATCGGCATCCAGGAAGGGCTGGTGCCGCGGTACAGCTATTTCTCACGAGACTGGGACACACATGCCTATATTTTAAGTAAACGTTTTATTTTATTTTATTTTTTATCTTTTTTAAAAGATTTTATTTATTTGCGAGGGAGAGAATGAGAGACAGAGAGCATGAGAGGGAGGAGGGTCAGAGGGAGAAGGAGGCTCCTCGCCGAGCAGGGAGCCCGATGCGGGACTCGATCCAGGGACTCCGGGATCATGACCTGAGCCGAAGGCAGTCGCTTAACCGACTGAGTCACCCAGGCGCCCATAAACTTATTTTAAAATAGTTTTAGATTTACAGAAGAGTTACAAGAGAGTACAGTTTCCGAGTGCCTAGCACCCAGTGTCTACTGTTGTTACATTGCTGAGGTACTTTGCCACAATGCATGAACCAATACTGATCCATTATTAACTGAACGCCATGCTTGGTTTTCACCAAATACCTCTTTTCTGTTCCAGGATCCCATCCAGGTCACATTACATTGAGTTGTCAGGTCTCCTCTTGGCTGTGAGTGTCTCAGATTTCTCTTGTTTTTGATGACCTTGACCATTTTGAGGGCTGGTAGATCCTTGGTAGAATGTCCCCGATGTTTGGTTCATACTTGGATCAGGGTGATGGGTTCAGGAGGGAGCTCACAACGTGAAGGTCTTCTCATCACGGCCTGTCTGGGTCCGCGCTCTCCCCAGACTCTCACTGGTGACGTGAACCTCGGCCCTGGCTGGTGTGTGGCGTTCCCTTCCGCCCAGATTCCACACTGCGCTCTGAGCGGCGCCCAGGCTGAAGGGATGGGTAGTTACGGCCCTACTTCTTAAGCGGCTTTTACATGAATTTGTGAGGAGTGAGTTGGACAGTCAGGGAGTCAGGGCCAGGGTCCCCAGCAAGGAAATCTGGAGTCAGGACAGCTAAGATCAAACTGCCATCCTGTTCCGCAGCTTAGACAGGACCGCGCTGACATTCTGCTTTGCAGCCCTTGCAGAAAAGACTTCTGCAAAACGTCCTAAAATAAGACAATGAACCACAAAAGCATTTGTCAATATCACGGGCAAGGGGCAGTTAGGACCTAAGCCCCCGGATGTCAGCAAAAAAAAAAAAAAAAAAAAGACCATCAGCACGTGGACATGAACCTAATACTTAGAGAGATACGTGACCAAAGCCTCGACCGGCACAACTCAGCACACCCTGATTGTTTAACATAGTTCCGCAAAAGAGCTCATAAAAGCCCCTAAACTTAGAAACCCCGGGGACAACCCACTCCGGCCCCCCTCCCTTTCCGGGAGCTTTATGCTCTTGCTCAATCAACTTTGCTCTGCTGCCCACCACTCTTGGTGTGGTCTACCTCTTCATTCTTCGAAGCGGTGTGACCGAGAACCATGGGCGCTAAGGGGACACAAAATCCTGTAACAAATTCTTTGGAATTCTCCATGCAAGACATCTGTCTCTTGTACGCATTTCTCTATTTGTTCAGTTATTTACAATGGTGTAGACTCGGGGGTCAGAATCCAGTGCTCGCTTGTTAGTCAGATGGTTCCACTCTTGGTGGCTCCTGTGTCCCCTGCCATGGCCCCCATTTTGGTTTTGGAGCACTTCCTTATCTTCAGCCACAATGCTGTGTTCCTGGCTCATCTGCGGTCCTCACCTCGGCCCAGGAACAAACTCTTTTAACGAGAAGCCTGGTTCCTTCTATTGGATAATGGCATCGGGGGCCAAAGTCTGAGGGTGGGGCATGCTTGCTGCTGCTGACAGGGCCTCCCAGGGCCGAGTGGCGCTCAGAGATCCGTCTGTGCACTGTGCCCACGATGCACTGATCTAGAGCTATTTCTGCAACGTCGATCAGCCTCCAGGTTAACATCGGGACCCGTGGAAGGGCACAGACTTTCTTTACATCTCAGCTACCCTGGGGCAGTAGGATCGAGTCCGGGGCAGGTGATGTGTGAAATCTTTTTTTGTCCTTTTTTATTTCTTCCTATGAGGTCAAGGTAAACTTTGTGTAAGCTAACCGTCGTCTTCCAGTGGGGCGTGGGTTTCCCCCCGGAGGACGCAGGGCGATATCTGCAGACAGCTTTGGTTGTTACAACAGGCAGAGGGGTGGTTACCGGCCCCTGGCGGGTAGAGGCCAGGGACGCTGCCAGGCGCCCCCCAGTCCAGCCCCAAGTAGCAACAGTGCCAACAGTGGAGAAGCCCGGGGCCTGGACACAGAGGGGAGGGAGCACGGGGGCCCGTTTCACTCTGCGGGCTGTCTTCCCGCTCCCCCCACCCGAGGGGGAGCACGAGTGCACAGAAGTCACTTCTGACCTGCCACACGGTTCGGAGTTCTCCTTTACAGCTTTCCTCTCCCACTGGAAGGAAAGGCCTCTCGGAAGGGATTCCTGCCTCTCTTGCGTGCCCGTGGCTGAACGGGTGGTGAGGAGGAGGAGGCCAGAGTAGGCAGAAGCCACAAGAAGGAAGGTTGGCCTTGGCAAGGACGGTCACGTTGTTCTCCCGAGAGACAGGAGGAAAGGCTATGGGCCAGAGAAGTGGGGAGCGGTCGGCATTACGACCGTGCTGGGGGTGGGGCGCACTCAGAAGGGGAGAGGGCTAGGGGTGCCTGGCCACAGAATTGGACCAGGAGGCCCATTATCTCCCACCCCCCTGACACTGTCTCCAAAGCCACCGACTCTGAGCCTTCCCTGCGGCATGTGCTGTCTGGTAGCCAAGGCCCCATTCTTCATTCCTCTCTCCCTCTCTCTCTCTCTCTCTCTCTCTCTCGGCCGCTCACGGCCCTTGGCCTCCTCGTCCCACTTGCCAGGCCCTTTACAGCTGGTAGGTCGCCGGCAGGGACCACACACGCCTGGCTGGCAGAACTCTGGAGCAGGCAGAGTGGCCACTGGCCCGAGTGCGTCACTAGGAACCCCCCGCCCCCCCAGCACGAAGCCACTGCGGACCTGGCGCCTTCCCTGCAGAGCCGGGCACCAGAGGCCCCTCAGTGCCCCCCTTCCCCCGCCCGTGGAGCCAGGCCAGACCCTGCGGAGGTTCCCGAATGGGCCCCGGGGGGGGGGTCCTCAAGCCCAGAGAATCCCGCGTCCACTCTGCAGGATGCTGCTGTGATGGGGCAGGTTCGCCAGCTTCGCAGGGGAACGTGTTTGAGAAAGCTCGTCTCCCTGACAGCAAGGCGGCTCCGCCTATGAGGCTGCTCTCAGTAGACTCGGGGACGCCCCTCACTCCCGTGCCTGTCCCAGGCCTGTCCCCTGCACCGTCGGAAGGCCACTCTGCACTTGGGACACTCCTTCAGTTGCCCCTTTCATGCCTGTCTGAATCCTTCTGCGCTGTCCGTCCGTCCGTCCGTCCATCCAGCCAGCAATTCCGGGGCCTCACGGCCTGCTCTGTGGGGAGTGTGAGAGAGACAGCCCCTGCCGTGTGGGGTTCAGTCCGCTGGGGAAGCCAGGCGTTCAGCCAGTACGTTCCGTGTGATGGTAAGTGCCGTGAAGGCAAGCCCCCGCCATAATCAGGGGAGAGGCCGGGGGGTACCCGGCTCGGCCTCGGGGGAGGCGCGGGGGCGTCCTGAGAAGCCCCGTGAGCAGCCGCTGGGAGCTCGAGGGAAACGGAGCGAAGGCAAGGGAGCCGCGGCCCCACGCCGGCCTCGGGACATGGGCACGGGGCGAGCAGGGAGGGCTCTGCGGAGAATGAACAGAGAGAAAGACATTCACTCTACTCAAGCTCACACATTTATTAGGCACCGACTGCACACCACAGGAGAAGACCAAGCTGGAGAACATAATCCTCAGGGCAGCTCTGGCCCTCCTCCCAGGAGCCCAGGGACTAGAAGAGGTGGCAGCAAACGTTCCCAGCCCAGGGACCGAGGCGACGGGGGCCGCGGCGCCAGTGACAGCTGGGTGGCAGGGGGCTCCCTGCAGGTGGGAAGCCAAGGTGAGAGTGAGGAAGACCCCCAGGAGAGGAAGAGCAGGCCCAGGGGCAGGGCTTCAGGTAGCTCTGGGCCAAACAGCGTCTGGGGCATTTGGGAGCAATGCAGGTGGTCGAGGCCAAGCCCAGAGGGTGGGTTGCACTCCAGGTGGCCACTGGAGGCCTGGGGGCAGAAGAACAGTATGGTCAGTGGCCGCTGGCTACCACGTCGGGGGCTCGCCGGTGGAGTGGGGGCCTCTGTGGGGGGCAGGCGGACGACGTGGCCTTTCCCTTGTCAGGTTCCCTGTGTCCCGCCTCCTGACGGCACAGCCCGAGGGTACAGCGCTCCTCAGAGCCCTTCAGGAAAGCCTCCACCCAACCCTCTGAATCGAGCACAACAGGATTGGGGGGGGGCCCTCCGGAAGAGCCCTTCATCATCACCCCCACACAAGGCTGTGCCTCACGCACCCCCCCACCCTCCCTGATTTCATAATGTGGCCCAGGGTCTCCTGTCACCCCTCCCAGCCCAGCCCCACATGGGGACCTAGGGTGGCCGCAGGTGGACGGAGACATCACACGACACCGATGGCCCCTCTCTGCACCCCAAGGGCTTAGGCCACCAGAAATCATGCACCTCCCCTGGTGGAGCCCGTTCAAACACGCACACTGAGACCTGCCTTCCGATCCCCGTCTCCCTTCCCAGTTCAAAGGCAGCGCTGTTTACTTTGAAGAAACGGCCTTTGAACGTGGGTTTGCTGGGGCCTTGGCGGCAGGCTCTGAGCGCCATGGAAAAGAGCTTCATCACAGCTCTGTCACGGCCTCACGCGCTGACAGCCGGCCTCAACAGTTCATCTTCTGAAGGCTTCTCCCTGAAGGTTCTGTCGCTACCTTGATTTGAGTGGCGGGTGCGTGCTCACGATGTTGTTCTGAGCGGGGCCCCAGGAGAAGAGTCTACGAACAATTGCCTAACTCGAGTGTTGCAACGATGGAGAACCCCTGCCTTGTTCTGAACAAAAGCTGCAAATCAAAAAGGAGCTGTCAGCTCTCTCCTAAGCAAAGCAGGAGGCTGGTCCTTCATGGTGGGAGAGAACCATTGGGGCGCCACCCGCCTTGCGCCCCCGTGTCCTCCTCCAGGGCTGACCGCCTTGGTGCGGGTCTGCACCTCTGACTTTGGAGATTCTAGGTGGATGGCACTGGCGGATGAGGAGTGTCTGCAGAAGCCTGGACGTTCTGCCTGGAACGTTCACTGTGGCGTAGAGAAGAGAGGGAGAAAATGATGAAAGCAACCAGGGCCGGGGCCCAGCGTCCAGCCTTCTCCTCAGGGGGCAGAAGGCCACAAACCTCACAGCCCGGCGCCCCAGACAAGCAGGGACTGGGGAGACAAACCCGTGGCCGCCTCCGCCGAGGTCACCGCATTCCACATTTATTATGCAGCAGTACAAAGTGTTTGCTCGGTGGATGTTCCGTTATTAATTTTTTTTTTTAACAACAGATGGTCTGGAGTTTCCCGCTTCCACCTGATGTGGCTTGGCAGTAAACTGGTACAGTAAATCCTCCCATTTCAGGTGGCGATGGGCGGTGGGGTTACCACCGTGAATTAATCAGGCCACCTTACAGAAGCCCGGTGGTGAACCCAAAGTAAGCTCCGACAAGGTGTTTGTAAGGGGCCACCATGCTGGGCCTGCAGTCCAAGCTAAAACTGACTCATCTCCCAACCGACATTTGCAAAGAACGCAGCAAAGAAGCCTTTAAGAACAAGGGAGTTCTGGCAGAAGGTGAAGAGGAGTCTTTCCCTCCTAAGACCTTGTTTGCACAAATCTACGTTTTTAGCAAACCTCTTCTTCAGGGAGCAAGGGTAAAGTCCCCCTGCAAAGAGGCTGAAGCATGAAGAGTCCAATCAGGGAGGTGCCATCAACGAGGCTCCGCGGGGCCACACATGGAGGTGCCACCAGGGACGCCGCTGCTGGAGGCCCCGAGGACGCCTGAGAGCAGACCCGCCTGGGACAGAAAAAAGAGGAAAAGGGGAGGGGCTGACAGGATACCCAAAGGCAGACAAGTGCGCACACACCACAACAACCCAAGGTCATGGTCGGGTGGCTCTTGTACTTGATCTCTTTCTCCCAACGGCCAGAAGAACCATCAGTGCAACTTGCATTTGTGGGCAATCTTTAGACTGTTGTCTGTTGTTGATTTCAGAGAGAAGGAGTGACGGTTTTGGAAATGTGGCCCCTTTTCTGATGAGACAGAATGGGCTGTTAATGAAACCTGCTGGGAGTCACAATCTCCAAGGCCTTCTTGTGCCCACAGCCGACTTCAGAGCCTCGGCCAGCCAAGAGCAGAGCACACGGAGACAAGCTCACAGAAACCTTCTCGGAATCTCTCTGGTTGGGAAAGGAGGAAGGAGACAGAACGATGGCGGTCCTGTTGATCGTGCAGAGCAGGGACAGAGGCTAGGGAACACAGGAAGAAACGAGGTGGCTGAATTCGTGGTCTCGCTCACCACTGAATGGCTGCGCCGATGGAAACCCATCATCTCTGTACCCAACTGTCATCCCAGACAAGGAAACCGAGGCAGATGCCATCACTTACCCAGGGCCACACACACGGCCAGGTCCAGAGCAGGTCCAAGAGGTGCCCCAGGCCAGGGGACCAGAGGAACCCCCACCCCAGGGACTCTCCTGAGAAAGGGGGCATGGAGAGCACCAGCGACATCGTTACTGCAGCTGCGCCATCTAGTGGTGAGGGCCTGGGGCACTTTGTGCCTCGGTCCGAGCCCCCAGGAGCACCCAGAGAGAGGAAGACGAAGGGCAGGGCTCCAAGCGAACCTGGGGGTGTCCAGAAGACCTTTTCACGGTGTCCCCACAATGAGCAATGGCCACCACACACCCCACCTCGTTGACCGTTTTCATCAGGGGTGTGAGGAGTGACTTCAGGCACTGACCTCTCAAGCCTCGCTGTCCTCACCTATCAGAAAGTTAAACTGGGAAGACTCAGGACGCCGCACGTGCAGGTCTTACAGCTCCTTCTAGTAGTGCAGGTGAGAGGAACGGCCCTGCTGGAAATCGTGTGAACGCGTACACACGGGTGTCTGCCCTCAGCCTGCCCTCTCTTGGCTGGTCCTCCCAGCAGTCACATCCCACCCCGCCAGCTCTCCGAGGCCACCCCGCCCTGAGGCCATGTCTGCTCCAGGCTGGAAGGAGCCAGCTCTGACCACAGGCTGGCGAATATTCCGAAGTACCAGACACCCTCCTCTCTGCTGTCAAGAAGGGGGTCTCCGAGGGAAAGCCTCCCCCAAGACTTGGACCACCTCAGGAAGCAGACCCGCTCAGCAGACCCTGAGCAAATCAGTGACCTCTGACCTCTAGCACATCCACAGGCAAGTGCTGCGAGCCTCCCAAATGCAGCTCAAACATACTCATCATCACCACTGACGCATCCAGCCGGCCTCCCAGCTGCTCCTCTTGCCTCTGGCAACCCCTCTTCCGCAGGGTAGCAGAGAGGTTAGCAGAGAGGGTGCTGGAGGTCGTGGGTTCAGACCATGGCTGAGACCCCTCAGTGCTTCCATGGCCCTAGTCCAGCCCCACTCCCCTCCCTCTCACTCCTGCAGCCAGGCTGGCCTCCCTGTCCCTAGAGCCCACAGCCAGCTCTTCCCACCCCAGGCCCTTCCCCCAGCTTGCGACGTGGTGGGCTCCTGACTCAGCCCAAGCATCACCTCTGACTCCTCCCCGGAGCCCGCCCCCCACCCCCATCTCCAAGCAGCATTCACAGGCAGCGGTTTAGGAGGTGGGCTCTGGAGTTCGAATCCAGACTCTACCACTGTCCAGCTGTACGGCCTTGCACAGGTTATTTGACCTGTGTGCCTCAGTTTCCCTGTAAAGTCGCTGTGAAGATTAAATGAATTAATGATTTCCCTAATGCCTAGGATATGGGAGGCACCATGAGACATATCCAATAAAGGAGCAGACAAGTCAGGAAGAAGGGCCTCTCCGAGTTTGAGGCCGGTTGTGTGTAAACAGCCAACCCTACCGAGTGTTTCTCCCACAGAAGACTTAGTTCTTCAAAGGAGGAGGGGTCTCCCAAGCCCTCACACAGGTGGTCCTGAAGGCCCAGCTGCGTCATTGCCGCCAAGCATTCTTCCCAGGGGCCTGGAGAAGCAAGAGGCTCTGCACAGCAAGAGGGATCAAGCCGAGGGCTGCCTGCCCCCAGCCGAGGGCCCCAAGAGCCCCCTGAGCAACCCCCCCCACCCCTCCTGCCTTCCTTCCCCAGGCAGAGAAGCCGCATCCAGGACCCAGACCCGCCCTGGCCTCCCCGAGCCTCCCCGAGCTCCATCCTATGGCTGAGAGGCCCGGCACGCAGGGATGTTGGCATCGCCACAGAAAGCGCCCTCACCCTGTTCTGTTTCTACTCAGGTTACCGAGGGGCCACAGGGAGGGAAACAGGCAGCCAGGCGGCCTCCGGGGGCCTGACGGAGGCCCTCGTGAAAGCTCGCTGCCCCCTTCCTTCACCTCCCCCTTCCCAGGCCAGGCCACTCAGTGCTCTTCCCCGAGCCCAGGTCTCCCAAGACCAATGTCATGGAAAGTCAAGGAGGCCCCAGCCAGCAATTCGGTGGCTAATTCTGACAGCCCTCGCCCCTTCTGAGATAATAATAGGTCCACTTCACTGCACAGAGAGCAAGTGCAAATGCCTACAGAGGCCAGGCCCTGCTCAGAGATGAGTGACGGGGCCAGATGGCAGCAGGCGCGGTGGTGGTCTGCAGCTCGCCGACAGGGGGCAGTCACCCCTCGGTGACGACTGCCTGTGCACAGGCCCCGGACAGCTAGAGGCTTCGGAGCGTGGGCCTGGAGAAGTCAACTCTCCAAAACTTTTGGTAATATCTCCTAATATCTAAACACTGGGGGCTATCATAATTCAGACTTAAAAAAAACGATTCTGTGCGGTTGAAACACAACCTGTTTCTGGGTAGGATGAACCTGGAGGGCAGTTTCCAGCTCTGCTCCATAACGGTGGTTCTCCACAGATTAGTTTTTGCTAGTCGTAACAGCGGCCACCGTTTTCGGGACTTGTTTCTGAGCGTCTGGAGCGGGTTGTCTAGTTTAATCCTCCAGGAGCCCAGGTCCCCTTCCTTGTAAGTCAGGAAACCAATCAGCAGATAAATGAGTCGCCCCAAGGGTGTGGGGCAGACAGTGGGGTGCTGAGGTTGGTGCTCAGGTCTGTTTGATACCAAAACGGGGGACCTGAACCACCAGGTTTATTCCGCCGCCCGTTCCTGTGAGCGAGGGGGCTCGACCCTGCTGACCTCTCCACTCCAGACTTGTCCTTGGCGTTTCCACACATTTCCATCTGCCCCTGCCCCCGCCCGCTGGCGCCTACCGCTTACTCAAATGACCCTCCTGCTACCTCTTCACTGAACTTCACATGCTGGGCTTCTTCCCAGGCACTAATCCTACCCAGCTCTCCTGACCATATCTAGCCATGGTACTGCAGTGTCCTCCAAATCCCCCTGCCCCTCGAACCTGCTGCCAACTGAGCTTCCATTTGGCCCGTGACATTTAAAAATATCTGTCCAGCCTTGGCATATAGAACCCAATACTCCCAGCTGTTTAAATACCACTGCCTCATTCGGCCCGCACATGCCTCTGTTTCCGGTAAAAGCGTAAGCTGACCCAGAACACTGGGCCGCCCGAACCCTCTATTCCAATCACGCCAATCTTAATTTGGCTCCTTCGTCAAGTGTGCTGTCCACTTGAGCCCATTCTTGACCCTACAAGGAGAAGACAGGCGCAGGCTTGGGGGGCTTTGAGCGGCAGGGCAAGGTGTGGGCCATCTGTGTGCCCATGACACGGGAGCACATGCCTGGAGCATGGTGTGATGTCCGCCACAGCTGTCCCTCTCCTCTCCCTGGCTTCCGACCCCAATGGGCCCCATGGCCCTGCTATTAATATAGTGCAAAGAGGCCCAGCAGCTGGCCGTGGCAAAATCTTTCCACACGGACAGTGACGACTGACATCACACTGATTTGGGCTCTGTACGTTCCAAATGTGCATTCTTTTAGAAAGAGCATAGCTGAAATTTGCCTGGCCACTGAAAAGGTCTCTACGTTGTTTTGGGAATTGGGAAAATCTCCAGCGAGCAATCTGGGGGCCTTTGAAAGGGGACCCAGAAGACGGGTGGTGGCTTTAGGAGACTCCTAGGGCTCACAGGGGTTAGAGTCTACTCCCCTAGCGAGGGTGCCCCAGATCTGTGCAGTGACTAAGTGTCTCACGGGGAGGAGGAGGGGAGGGCAGCATCAGTTACCTGACTTGCTCTCCTTGCGGGGAGGGGGTGGCTTCAACAGACACCCAAAAGAGCCCAGAAAGAGCAGCATGAAACAGTATGATTTCTGGGACACGCCTTAAAAAAGACACTCGAAGAAGCAGGGGTAAAAGAGGGAGAAAGCACTGATGGGCTAGTACAGCTGTGCTGGGGGCCCGGGGTCACGTCTCCGCCTCAGTACGCCGGGAAACTTCCACAACGTCAAGTTTAAACTTATGCATGTGAAAAAAGATTCAACAAAAATTCAACAAAACTTGAATTCAATATTCAAAAATACTCACAATATACATGTGAAAAAAAATCAACAAATTGCTGAGAACCTAGCGTGTGCTAGGAACCCTTCTTGATTTGTTCAAAATAAAGACAGGGGAGCAGAGCCCTGGCGTCTGGTCAGCAACGGCCTGGCCTGAAAACCACCTCCTTTGGCCACAGCACAGCGGGTCCCCTCCCCAGATGCCCTGGATTTGTTTCAACTGTCCCATTCCATTGACCCATGGAGACGGCCTCAACACATACTTTTTAAATTTAGTATTTAAAAATACACAACGAGCCAACCCAAGCAAGATGCAGAGGGTAACTTCATATACTCGAATGCCTCTCCCCCTCGAATGCCTCTCCCCCCGTCCTCACCCACCTTCTCCGCCAGAGTAACAGAGTAACAAATCCCTAGTTTATCGTATGCTTTCGGGGGAATGTGTTCCTTCTATCATGTATGTATTGGCTTCGTTCTGCTGGCTTTTGACCTGAATGAAAAGCGTATCCCACCACCACAGAAAAATCATCTATTTTTAGGCACAGGCCCTTTTCTGGCATCCAATCAAGAACCAAGCGCATGATGGGAGAAAAGACCCACCTCCCCCCACCCAAATCCCCAGAAAAGCCCAGCCTGAGAGGAGAGGCCTCTGCTCGAAGGGGGGAGTGGGTGGGCCCCGCGAGCCGTGCCAGCAGGAAGTAGAAGGTGCCTGAGCTCACGCTCCTGTTGTTTGGGACAGAGCTCTGCTGAGGCCAAGGGCATGGGTTAAAGCCTCACTGATAAGCCTGTTTCTTGGCTGCGTCTGCAAACAAAAACATGTGAAGTGACGGCAAATGTCATGGTAAAGGCAGATCAAGACAACTACATCTGTCGATTTATTATTAGAAGGCAAATGTCATGGAAAGAAAATATGCCCCAAGTAATTTAGTCCTGTGCAAACTCACCAGGCTTCAGCTGGTTGGAACCAGAATCCTTCCCAGCACTCCTCAGCTAAGAGTTGCCTCACTAGATCCTGGGTTCAAAATCGAATTTGTCCCCCCTTAATGGTAAATATCTGTTGTTGTGGGAGACAAGAATATGCTCCACAGCACAGGAAGACCACCTGTCAGGACATCTTTTCTACGGTCCAGACGAGTACTCTCCTAGGGGGATGAACAGACTCGGCCCCTCGCCGTCTGTTGGGGAGAGGACAGTGCTACACCCAACCAAGATGGTGCCCAAGATGATTCCAAGGGGCCAAGGGCCAACACTGTCCATTTTAAGAGCTATGCATTTATCTTCTTGTGTATTTAAAAAATTCTTAGCCAGAAGCCAGTGATAATGGTACAATTTTCCTTTAGAACTAAATTCAGTTACATAAATACAGCAAGTTGATTTAAAGAAAACCGTGAAGTGCCACGATAGTGTGGGAATATGGCAAAAATCATCTAGCTAGTATGGAAATAATTGAAGTTTGAGCAAAAAAATCTCAATTCTTTCTAAGGAACTGTAAAATATTTTCTAATTTCTATAGTGCTTTTGAGCTCAGAAAATTTTGACTACATTCTCTGCCTAAAAACGGCCATTCCATCCACACCCCAGGCCAGCCGCCTCCAACCTTCTCTGTTCCAGGCCGTGTGCTGTGGGGCATTTCCGATGGCTCTGCTGGAAGGGGTGCACTGGGCCCCCAGCATGGTGTGCATGAGAGGGGGAAGGAGGAGCCCAGAGTCCCCTCCACTGATGCTGAGCAAAGCCCCCGGTGGTCATGCACCTCAGCTCTCCGGTCAGGAACCCCCAGGAAAGGCCTCAGAGAAAGTTCCTGTTCTCTTTCTCCCAAGTTTGCTCTCTTCCTAAAGTTTCCACAATGACTTCAGAAACACTGATCAGCACATTTCCCTTTTCAGACAGATAGCTCACCCAATTTAACAAGTGCTCCTAATGGCGGACCTTTCTTCAGACAGAAGTCTATTTTAAAACTAGTCAGAGATGGGAAGTTACTCTTTTAAACATGCTAAAAATAATAGTACTGTTAATCATATTATTTCACTAATTTTATTTATATACAACTACAATGTTATAATTATATTATTAATAATAGATTAATATTACTCTTAAGTAAAAGCTAGTACGCCCATACAACCCAGTTTGCAGGAAAGCCCTACTTTACCCCTGTCATCCCAGAAACCCCTCCAGTTAACGCGGCCTCTCACACTCAAAAACATCCCAGCTGGATGACAAATTATACAGGAACCCTGGTTAGACACCGTGACCAACTCGTCTATGCCTGCGAGGAGCGCAGGGGACAGGGTTCCCAATCTCAAAGGTTGGACAGCATTCTTTCAATTGTGGCCATTCCCAATTTAAACTGTCTAGATAGGGGATTAGGAGAGGAGGTCTACCATGGGGGTTCAGAATGATCAAAAGATCAGAGCACTGCTCATAGTTCTCGAGGGGCCACCAGCAAGAGAAGTCTGCCAATGCTGTGTCTCTAAAGGCTCAGTGCCCTTCATAAGCACTTGAACAGCGCAGAGCCCGTACGCTGGCCTCTGGTCTAGTTCCTCTCAGCGCGGTCTCCCCCCACCCCCCTTTGGGGCAAGTCTCAGAAATGTATTTCACTAAAGTTTAACTTTTCTTCCTGACCAGTCAGAGCCAAGGTCATGCCCCTTAGGAAAACAGCACCAGGGCCTGGCTCCCAGCTCGCGGGGGTCTGGGCCCAACACTGGTGCCTCTGCTCTCTTGGCGAGAGCAACGGGGTGGTGTGAGAAGGTGGGGGACACACACACTGCCGTGGGGACTGGTAGGCTTGTACTGGAGGGCAACTGAGTCAAAGCACGTGTCTCCCTGTGACCTCATGTAAGACTGACCCCAGGGCGCCTGGGTGGCTCAGATGGTTGGGCGTCTGCCTTCGGCTCAGGTCATGATCCCAGGGTCCCGGGATCGAGTCCCGCATCGGGCTCCCGGCTCGGCGGGGAGCCTGCTTCTCCCTCTGACCCTCTCCCCTCTCATGCTGTTTCTCTCTCGCTCGCTCTCTAAAAAATAAATAAAATCTTAAAAAAAAAAAGACTGACCCCAGACAAACCGTTGTAAATGCATACACAGAAGTATGTGCCAGGACAGGGGACCACGGAGAAAGAGCCAGAATGTACACCAACAGGGAAAGGACTATTGATAGTCTTCTATTGGAACCATAGATGATGGGGTGACGACTGAAAAGAACAAAGGAGATCTTAGGTGAACCAACATACAAGGGTCTCCAAGATAACACTGCCAAGTGAAAAGGCTGCAAAGTGACATAAACACTACTTTTGTTAAAAAAAAAAAAAAAAAAAGACATTTTTTGGGGGGTGTGTCGGGGGGTTCAGTTGTTTAAGCATCTGACTCTTGATCTCAGCTCAGGTCTTGATCTCAGGGCATGGATTCATGCCCCTCACTGGGCTCCACCCTGGGCATGGAGCCAGGAAGGAAGGAAGGAAGGAAGAGGAAGGGAGACATTTTTCTATGGAAATGGGTCATTCTGTGTGAAGCTGGTAGCCTCGGGGGAATGTGAGAGGTGGGTTATGGAGACTATGGCTGGTGGAGGGCCATTAAAGCAGACTTTTTTTTTCCTGACTTTTTATGTAATATATCCAATTCATGTATGCCACATACAATTAAACACTGCATTTTTAAAAATTAACATCTAGGAGAAGCTGCTGGGACATCACAGGTTTCACAGAGTAGGTATCTTGAAAAAGAGTCTTGAGAAAAACGGATTTGCCTTTCTTGTACCTAATCCCCATATTCTGGGGACCAGCTTTAAATAATGACTGGTGCTTTGGGCCTTGGCTGGATTTTTGAATAACCAGTAGAAAAAGAGTGTCACCAAATGCTCTTAGCTTTAACCTTGCCCAAGTCCTTCCTGGCTGCCGTGTGGACCCTGCCAGGCCTGAGTATTAAGGGCATGGTATAGTTCTATTTCCAGCTTCCAAACCACTTTCAGCCAGCTCTTGATTTGCTCTTTCTTTAATAAGGAGCCGGCAGAATGTCAGTTCTAAAGTGATCAAGAGAAGAATGTGAAGCTGTGAGCTGTCCGTTTGGATGCTGACAAAAAATAGATCTGATATCAAGAGGGTTGACATCTGAGCCCTCGGTTCGCGTTCCCTCTCTCCATGAAGACAGTCCACTCGGTGTGGGGCGAAGGGACTGAAGTAGGACTGAAGCTTCCCCTCCCCGAGGGCTTCGGCCCCAAACCAGCAGACCTGCCCTCTCAGAGCCTCAGGCTCCTCACGTGAACCACGGAGGGACTATGACGCCATCACCGTGAGTCCCTTCCATCCACAATGACTTTGGCTGGAAACTCAGCTTGGTGGGCCTCTCCTGTATGGCCCTTCCAAGACTCTTCTGCTGCCACCAGAGCCCCTTCGTCAGGCTCTAGACCCCTTCCCACTGCCCTTCTGCCTCATTCCTTCTCACGGGTCGTGCAGGCGCTTCTAACTCAGCGAGTCAGGGACAGAACTCACCCCACTCCACACGGCAGAAGTCAAGGTCTGCCAGCCGCCCCTGCACCCTCTCCACCCCCACCCCTTCTTCAGCTCAGCAAAAGCTACTGACTTCCCTCCCTCACACGGCCCATTCCGATTCCATGTTGCCGCCAAGCCCTGCTTCATCGACGGCCCAGATGACTCTCAAGGTCACTCTCACTACTACCAGTTTTATGTATTTCTAGAACGACCTTCCTGAGACCCAACTACTCCCATCATCTCTGGCTTCCCTTCAAATTCTAGCCCCTAGCCCATGGCCAGAGAGATTTGTGCAGCAGACAGCTTGGTGGCAGCACCTGCCAGCCACCAGGACAACGGCTTCCCACTGTCCTGAGGGTGTTCAAGACACACGACTGTATTTTGTCCCGACAGAGGCCCTACCTGGCAGCCCTGGGCCAGCCCTCTGACTCACTTCGCTCCGTACCTCAGGTTCTGCTGACCTTCTGCCAGTTCCCTTAATACATTCAGTCCCTTCCAGCAGAGGGCCCGCGAACATGCTATTCCTGCACCGGGACCTGCGCCACCCCCTGCCACCCACCACATGCCCATCCTTCAGTTCACAGCTCAAGTGTGCACATATCACTTTCTTAGGCAAGGGTTCCCTGACATGCCCAAATCGAGGGCAGCTTCCTCTGCTGTACACTCAGAAAAAAGGTTCTTTTCCAGCGCCCCTGGCTCAGGTTGTAACGAGACTCCTTAATATGATGATTCATTATTTCCAGAGCCCCCACGGAATGCACTGAGTGGAGAGACAGAGTCTGATTTAGCTCACCAACGTATTCCTGGTGCCTAGCCCAGTGTGTGGCCATAGCAGGTGCTCAGTGCACTTCTGTGCATCAAACTATGGCTTCTAAGACCATCAGGAAGCCACTAAGAGAGAACTGGAAATGTAAATAGACAAAACCCACCATCACCATCACCACCGTCATCACCACCATCATCATCACCACCACCACCACCACCATCATCACCACCACCACCATCAACACCATCATCATCACCACCATCACCATCATCACCACCACCATCACCACCACCGTCATCACCACCATTACCATTATCATCATCACCACCACCGTCATCACCATCATCATCACCACCATCACCACCATCATCAACACCATCATCATCACCACCGTCACCGTCATCACCACCATTACCATTATCATCATCACCACCGTCATCACCATTATCACCACCATCATCACCACCATCATCAACACCATCATCATTACCACCGTCACCGTCATCACCACCACCACCACCACCACCACCATCCCAACCTCCACCATCATCACCTACAGCTGCCGTCAGTCAAACAACTGGTTCAGAGTTTGCCTGTTCTAGACCCTTGCTAGGCACTTTCTGTTTCTTTCCTCATTTGATCCTCTCCATAACACTGGAAGGCAGAGTTTTGTGGACCCTAGAAGGACCTTTTTTGCAACGGAGGAGACAGAAGTCCAGATAGGTAATGCCACTGGTCAGCTATGAAGCAGAGGGATGCAAGATGTACATCTAGGCCCATCTGGTTCCAACTCTGGCTTCTCAGTTCTCGCCCTTCTCAGCCTTTCCATTGAGTCCCTCTCATGAGATGCCATCTTGTTTCCTCTTGGAAGCCACCTAAATACTGTCAGAGAAAGGACATTAAGAGAAAATCTCTTAAAAAAAGAAACACAATGAAGATGCCCCCATTCCATCCCCTGGTTTAGTAAAGGAGTCAGGGCTCTTCTCTGCCTCGAATGCCAGAGAGCACAGTGAGGCACAAGGGAGGGTGAGGAGACTAGAAAAAGATGAGAGAAGACATAAAACATCAATCTAATGAAATGACACGACTAACCAGAAGAACACAAAAGATTAACCGGAAGAAAACTAAAGAATAAACCAAATTTATTTTTAAATAAAAAGAAGCCCAGAATTACCAAATATCACAAACTGTACTGTCCAAGAGGACATGAGGTGGAAGTTCCTGATTTAGAGATTTCAGACAATGCTAACATTTCAAAAGAAATGTGAGATGCCAACCTGGGGTTGCCAACTTATTTTTTTAATAGAAGTAAAATAATTTTTAAAAATGGAATAAAAACAAAAATTTTTAAAGCTCTAAAAAACTCCCTAAAATCTTAAAACAAAAAACTCAAATTACTATCTGTTGTGATTCAAAAAGAGCTGCTACTGACAGACTAACAGGAGGGAAGCTTCTGTAGGCTCCATGATCAAGAACAGTCCCTGGAGCGCCCAGCTGGCTCAGTTGGGGAGGGTACAACTCTTGATTTTGGGGTTGTTAAGTTTGAGCCTCATGTTGGGAGTAGAGATCACTTAAAAAAAAATCTTAAAAAATAATAATAATAAAAATAAAAGAATCGTCCCTTCGTCCCTTCTCTGAATAACTTGAGCCTGATGAAAAACCCATCACATCGTCTTTTTCTCATTTTACTGCAGATTGGCGACCACTGACTTAGTTTGCCTCTCTCCCTTATGCACGAATCCCTTCTACAAAATCCTCTGCAACCTTCACTGAGTGTTTGCTTGAGCAGGCTGCTGGTTGCCTCATAAACCAAGCAATTCTAAAAGTCACAGAATATGAGAAAAATGCACAAAAATCAATACCATTCCTATAAACACATAATAAACAGCCTGCAAATATAATGAAAAAAGAGCCCATTCACAACAGCCACAAAAGTATCAAATACTTGTGAAATACATAATCTATTTTCACATATCAAACTCTACATATGATATACGAGAATTATATAAACACAAATCCTTAATGGGAGAGATAGAAACTCAAGGAAATGAAGAGTGAGATCATACTGGGGCTTAAAGCTAAACGCAGAGAAGATGACAGTATTTCCCAACTTAATTTATAGATTGAATGCAATTCCAGTCAAAATATCACCAAGATCATTATGGAACTTGATAAAAATGGTTCTTAAATTCTATAGGAAAATAAATGGGCAAAACTATCAGAGGATTCTGAGATAATATCCAGTAAGAAGGCATTTGCCCCAGCAGATCTTAAAATACAGTATAAAATGATGATCATTAAGGTTGTAAACCCCAATCACGGTAAAACACTGGAGAAAGACATTACGATTTAACAAACGGAGCAGGAATAAACTAGCTATCAATAAAAAAATATATATACACAAGCCACATTATGCCACAATAGTCTGGCCGGATGTTTTTCAAAACCCTCTTATCTCAAATGTGGAAAAGAAGTTTTAGGTTTAACTAATTAAGCAACATCCGGAAATTTCAAAGTGACAAAGACGAAGATTTCTGACAGTCTAAAAAAACACCTTTCTGCCTCCTCTGTATTTTCCCACGGTCATCTCAAGCCCCACCACCTCCTTGCTGGGGTGCTTATTAATTAGATCCTCTTGTTCTTGGACTCTGAACACGAGTGTGGGTGAGGGAGATACGGGAGGTGCATGGGCAAGAATCTTCCATCTGGGCTCCCTGGCCAGGACCCTGCACCCAGTGTCCCCCCGCAGGCCCCATGCGGCCGTGGTTACCCGCTGGTTGGCTTCCTAATGGCAAGGACTGTTCTCAAGGGCAATTATGATTGAAGTCTGCACTTGCCTCAAAGCAAAACAGCCCTCTGTGCTTTGGAAAAACACGAGTCTTTTCTTGCTCCATGAGTGATGAGAGGGAAGTGATGGCTGTTTTGTGAGCATATTTCTAGACCAGCGAAGGGAAAAACCCCCAATTTACAATGATGTTTAGCCAAAACAATGAGTGGAAGAGGGAAAAGCCATGGCCAGTCGATGACGAGTTTTCATTTCTGATTTGGCTCATTTCTGTTGTGTTATTCTCCTAGTTTTATGATGTTTTCTTTAGCACGCACAGTTCGTGTCCAACCGTGGGCCCCGCTGGACTCTGGATGGTCCTGGCACAGGGACGACCCTGTCGACCACCTGCCCATGTCTCAAGATCCTTATGCACAAGGAGGGAAGGAGGGGGGAGAAAAAGATAGGCGAACCCAGAGCCGCCTCCCAGAAGCAGAGGTGGTCAGCTGAATTGCAGATTACATACAGATCCACATCACTGTCCCCCACGTCCAACTGGTCAACAGTGTCCTGCCACCAAAGGGAGCCACACGCCCTAACACCTGTGTGGGGTGGGATGCAGCTTCACCAGACTGCCTTTTGGAAAAACAAAGCCCAGCTCAAAAAACAAATACCTAGAATCCTCTTTTAACTCAAAGAAGCGTTACAGCGAATGAGGCTGATTCCCCCGTTACCAGGACCGACTGATTACAGAGCCCAGAGCCATTTGCCTGAAGATAATTGCCCCAATTCCCCACTTCACTTTGCACATATAGAAACAGTCCCAATCTAGCAGAGCCTCAGTGACTAGACATGTAAAATTGGTCTAATCATATTTTGAAGAGCTCGAGCTGAAAGGGTTTCTAGGAGCGTGTGCCTGAACCATGACACCGCTAAGAGTTTCTCCCCTCCAGGCGCGTTGCTCGCTCGCTCACTCCCCCACCAAATCTGAAGAGGTGAGTCAGATTCTCAGCAGAGGGGAGAAAAACAACTTTGAGGCTCTCTGTCAGTGCTGGTGGCCGGAGGTAAAGGTGGGATGACCCGGAGAGCTGGACAAAAGCTAATCTGCACGCCTGAGGACGGTCCCGAAGGCGGAGTCCTCTGCGACCAGCAGCCCACCAGCTGCAGGAGGAAGCCAGTGTGCAGGGCGGCAGGACATCTGAGACTGGAATCACTGGGCTGTTGGCACCTTGGGACGCCGATTTTATCAGCTGGCCATGGGAAAGAACCAGGCAAGCTAAAGTGTAAGTTGGGGGCAGGCAGATGGACAGAACCCAGTCCCAATTTCTATAGGACAAGGCCAGGTCAACGGCCAGAGCCCAGAGTGCAAACCAGGGGCCACGTGAAAGCTGACAGCGAGAGCCGAAGCAGAGAAAAGGAGGCACCATGCCCAACAAGGGCCCGTGTGCTTACGCTCGGCCTGAGTGAGGGGGCTTCCAGACACTCCCTGTTGGATGAGGAGCCCAGAAAGTGCCCCACCTGTGGCAGAAGTGGGCAGGCAGGTCGGCAGCTGAGTGGGTGTTGGATCACTGGGCGAACCCTGGTAAAGCACAAATCCCAGGGAAAGAAAGGCCATTCCTGAGAAGACAACTCCTAACAGCTCTGTACACAGGAATCTGGTTCACTTCTGATCCTGTCTCCCTTTAAAAACAAAGGGCACAAATAGAGTATTATAATCCCAACGATGGCCTGGACAGAATCCAGCCGTGTCAAAAAGATGATTATTTCACCCTATCATTTGCTTTTAGCTCTGGATGGCATTCCCCCAAAATCACAAAATCAGGAGCCTGGGGTTGTCACTATTTCTACCGGTGAGAGCCAATCGGTATCAGTGCCGTCTGAGTAACAGCAAAATAGCGCCCCAGAGAAATGAGCCAAATGTTTTTGTACCGTACCCAGACCTATTTGGAGGGCGGGTGTGCGGGGCAATGCCAAATTCCCAGTGGGGTTGAGCCTTTCTGGCTGATTGCCACAGTCAGGGGTGGGGGATACTTCAAACTCCCTGAATTCATTTCTACCCAAAAGAAAGTTTGAAAAGCTCTCCATCTCGAAAAAACAGTCCTTTCTAATGATTGTCCGAAAAATTCATTCAAGAGTGATTATACCCACTCACCTGAGAGGAGAACCAATCTCTTATCTCGCATCTCATCTTGGAAACTGTGTTGGTGTCTAGGGGACCCATGACAATAGCCTGTCAAGCCTTTTGAGAACTCATGTGACTCATCTCTGTCTCCCCCGGAGCGACCAGCACGGGTCATGTACACGGTAGGCACACTAGACAGATGGGATTGAAAGCGATCCTCTCATGGACTTTTAAAAAAACAAGAAAATCTCAAAAGTCAGCACCAGGAAAAAACCCACCGTTTTCGAAACCCAGCAGCTGAACTTGCCCTCTGATTGTACAAGCAGTTCCTCAGCTGCCCTTGGCAGTTTATGTGTCTCATGTAGGGTTTATTATTCGGCACCTGTTGGCAGCCCGCTTTTTAGAATCTGGGGGCATGTCGCGCTGACATGCATGTTGGAGGGTGAGCTGTGGTGCATTCCCAGTGACCGCCGTCCCCCCACAGTGCCCGCGACAGCAAGGGACTCAACTCCTGACTGCTAAACAGCCAAGTTCATTCCTAATTTCCGAGACAGCTCTGGGAGGGGAGGCAGAGGACCGACAGAATTAATAGACAGACCTGACGAATTCCTTTGCTCCAGCAAGAGAGCTGTGGAGCAAAGTGCGTCGGAGCCCGATTAGGAAAGCCGCACCGCAGCCCTGCTGGTTCTCTGCATACACCTGTTTGCTCATGTCCTGAAACTGCCACCCAAACATTCCTTCCTGTCACTGAGCCGCTTGCACTTTCAAATGCTTCTAAAATAGAAGCAGAGTCGGAAGGGCATGTCCATCAATAGAGCCCCCAGCCCCTCTCCCAAGGTCTCCAAATGCCTTTCACGGAATCAGAATCCGAGTTGAAAAGAATTTTGGCGCACACTGAGTTCCAACTCTGCCCGGCTCATGAGTCCCACGGAAAACATCTCCAATATGTGCTCATCTGTCCTTTGATTTAACACCGCTTCTGACAAAGAGCCAACCGCCTCCTGACAGCCATTCCATTTCAGAGCCCTAATTGTTAGAATATTCTTCCTTGGGTTGAGCTGAAATCTGCCTGTTGTAATGACTACCCATAGGTTATAATTTTGCCCTCTGGAGCCACGTAAAATACATCTCAATGCCCGTTCCACAGGACAATCCTTTAAGGGGCTGAAGACAATATTCTTCACAATGCATCCCAATCAGAACCTTATTGTATGATGCTCTGATGAACTGGGAACTGCACTTTCCTGTCCAACAGGTTCCGGAGCCTCCCTCCAGCAGAGCCCGAAGGTGACATAAGACCACACTTTATTTACCGGCAGACAGACAGAGCCCCTTGTTCCTTAGCTGCTAACAACCCGTGGTTGTTCATCACCCACTTGCTCCTTTTTGAAATTCACTCTGCAGCAAGCACTTTTTAAAGTCGTGCACGTAATGCATTTTAAACAGCATTTTCTGCACAGATCCATTTGCTCGACCTCGGCCCTAAGTGCAAGATGAAGCAATATTTCAGTGGGGTTCTGCTGCTCCTCCTGGAGCCTGGGTGGAATGTGCACTGAAATGTATTTGTAACTATACAGGACCGGGGCTCTAAGATGCGGTGTTTTGTTAAATGCTCATTTGCTGATTAAAATGCATCTTGCAAAGAAAGTGCATTACTAATGCAGAATCTAGTCCAAAAATACGTATTATGTAATGCACATTTGTTAATAATGCAGGCAATCTCGGTGTATCTGTATTAGCGGATCAGCTCGGGGCTGCCATCTCCATTATAGGCATAAAGCACCCCTCCGGAAAAACGAAGTACTTCCCTTACGAACACTAAAGAATCATAATCCACCTCGTTGCTGATAGCTGGCATTCGTCTCCATTGAAAGGGCATTCACCAGCACCCACATATTCCTGATTTTCTTTTCCCAGTGTGCCTTGAAAAATCACTTCAACGATGTCTTTATGTTCCATGCACTGTCAGTGGGGCTGTGCTAATTGAAAGAAAGAAAGCAGGTGGGTCAATGTGAGCAAAACCTCCTGGATGAGGGGTGAGAGATAAGGATTTGAGATATGCAGTTCCAAACAGCCCGTCCAGTGTCCCATACTAATATCCGCATGATGACTAGAACCAGACACTTGTGCTAATAAAACCCTTCCAGTGTCTCTGCAAAGTGTTTGATTCGGGCAACACTAGAATACAGACACTTGTCCTTTTATGGGGTTTGCCAAATCAATTCTATTTTATTAGACCCATCAGTATTTTAACGCTACAAAAGAACTCAAAGAACACAAGACGAAAGATAGACACAGCCAAGAAGCCGAGTCTGGAACATTCAAGAACGTCCACAGCCAAGATGTAGAAACAAAAAAACCTCAACACAGCAAAGGCGGTTGCTAGAATCTTGCTAAGGTCTACACTCGGGATGTGACAGCTATACCTGGGCATGGTGTTGAAGGTGTGAGGACCAGTTCCACCATGCTGAGTGGCAGCTGTAGGCACATGACTCTTTAGCCACCAAGAAGGGAGTACCAGGAGGGAAAGCCTGGTGGACAATCTCAAAAGGGAAAACGGAATTACGAGAGGTCGTGCCTTTCCAAATTTCCCCCATACTGACTCAGACAAAAAAACCTCCATGAGTCCCAAGTGGAGCAACTTTGTTGACACATCCAAGGATTCTCGGACGATGGTGTGGCTCTGAATTACACTACCTTTGGACTTGCCGCTATGACAAAAGGGGCACTCCATACTCTAACAGGGAAGGCATCATGCACAACCCAGAAGCAGCAGTTCTGTTACAGATGGAACTCAAGAGATTTCCAAGGGCCATGCTTTCCTGAGCAAAGATCACTCCAGGGATCCCCCTTCAGGAGGACATGGAGCTCATTTGATTTTCCAGGGCTGAGAAAGAGATGTACTAATTTCCTCCAACCTTTTGGCCTCTGGGGTTCAACATGGTCTAGGGGTGTCTAGCTGAGTCATCTAACCCTAATCGACCCAATAGTTTTCTCATGGAGAATTCAAGCCGGATTAAATACTGGTGGGCAAGGAGGAATTCTGAGTGGTTTAATGCTCTCATCAACAGCAGATTAGTCCTAAACAGGCTTTCCTTAATATAAGCTTTTTTTTTCCTTTTTTTCTTTTTTTTTCTTAACTTTACCTTCAGCACCTGGAACAGAGCTTGGCATGTGCTAGGCACTCAATAAATAGCCCCTGAATGAATTAGCTTTGTTGAAAACCTATCTATGTATTAAATGAAAGAGCTTTAAAGGGTACCCCGTGAGATTTCCTTGATAGCTGACCAGCCTGCAGCGCCCCACAGGGGCAGAGAACGGGGCTGTACCTACTGAATATCAGCGCAGGCAAGACTTCCCTTAACTAGTGGTTCCAGCTAATTAGAGTCTGTCTTCCAGCACATGTTCTCAGCTCGAGCTCATGGCAGTCCACTGATGGGTCTGTGGACTTGCAAACCATCACCCTGTCTGTGGGGCCCTTCCTAGGAAAGATGCTTATTTGACCATGAGGTAATTAGCCAATTGAGACTACAAGGGGGGGGGGGATTTTTCGGAAACGCTCTAATTACAGTCACTATAACAGATCTGCCAAAGGTGTTTTCATGATTAATGACTGCCTGAGGTTACCAACCTCAAACTATTAAGCCCTTGGAAATCACCCGGGGCTGATCATTAATACCCATGCACAGACCCCTCATTTCATTCCGCCTAATATCTGCAATTTTGCGGTCTGGTTTTTAGCTTCATTTTAGCGATAACCCTGGAGTTGGGGAGGGGTATGGACCCCATGGAGAACCCATGGCCAGCTGCCCAAGTACCCTAACCTGTGGCTAGATCGCTCACTTGTTTTGCTCCTTGGCACCCGCCAGACCCCCGCCCCTCGCTTTGCCCAAATCCTTTCAAACAAGGTTCCCTCCTGCCACCTGCCGGCCCACTAGGGTCTGCGCCACGGGCTCGGCGCCACCGCGCAGCTCGCGGGGAGTCGCCCCCGCCTCCTTACTGCACATGCCCGGCAGAAGTCCGGGCGCGCAACTTTGCAGAACCTCTCCGCCGCGTCCCTCTCCGCCTCAGTCTCCTCTTTCCTCTCCCAGGCGAGAGGACCGGCGGAGGCACCTCTCCCGAGTCTTAGACTGCAGAGTCTGAGACTTAGAGAGAGGAGCCCAGGAGGAGGGAGACTTTTTCCTCCCCTTTTTCCCATCCCTTCTTCTTGCTCAGAGAGGCAAGCAGGGGCGCGGAGCTTTAGAAAGTTGAGTGCTCCGGAAGGTAGGTGCTTCCCTTTTTCCCCCTCACACCGAGGTGGGGCTGGGACCTCGGGACCCAGCTTCTCACCTCGTGGGGTGCACCTTTTTCGGCTCTAGCAGCCAATGCGCATCGGAGCCGCTCTCTGCAGAGCCAGAGGGCGGGTGGTCTTCTCGGTGTGCGCCTAAGAGAATGGATCGTAGGTCCCGGGCTCAGCAGTGGCGCAGAGCTCGCCACAACTACAACGATCTGTGCCCACCCATCGGCCGCCGGGCAGCCACCGCGCTCCTCTGGCTCTCCTGCTCCATCGCGCTCCTCCGCGCCCTTGCCACCTCCAACGCCCGCGCCCAGCAGCGCGCGGCAGCCCAGCAGCGCCGGAGCTTCCTTAACGCCCACCACCGCTCCGCCGCCCAGGTATTCCCCGAGCCCCCTGAATCTGACCACGAGCACGAGGAGGGAGACCTCGAGCTGTCCCTCCCCGAGTGCCTAGAGTACGAGGAAGAGTTTGACTACGAATCTGAGACCGAGACCGAGACCGAGTCTGAAATCGAATCCGAGACCGACTTCGAGACCGAGCCTGAGACCGCCCCCGCCACTGAGCCCGAGACCGAGCCAGAAGACGAGCGCGGCCCCGTGGTGCCCAAGCACACCACCTTCGGCCAATCTCTCACCGAGCGTCTGCACGCTCTGAGATTGCGGAGCCCCGACGCCTCCCCGAGTCGCGCGCAGCCCAGCACTCAGGAGCCCCAGAACCCCAGACAGGGGGAGGAGCCCAAGCCCGAGGACAAGGATCCAAGGGACCCCGAAGAGTCCGAGGAGCCAAAGGAGGAGAAGAGGCAGCAGCGCCGCTGCAAGCCGAAGAAGCCCACCCGCCGCGACCCCTCCCCGGAGTCTCCTTCCAAAAGGGGACCCATCCCCATCCGGCGTCACTAATGGAGGACGCCGTCCAGATTCTCCTTGTTTTCTTTGATTCAGGTTAGTTGCCCGCCGCCAAACCCGGGAACCTGGGGTCGGTGTGGGAGCCGCGGGAGGAAGGGAGGGAGAAGGAAAGGCAGGTTAGGAGGAAGGCGGGAAGACAGTGGGCTCAGCTAGCCTGCCGGAGGAGGCGGGAGAGCCAGGGCGAGCTGGGGAAGGCTCCCGAGGATGCCAGGAGGACGTCGGGAGCGCCCAGGTGGCTAAGGGCTTGTTGGACGGCGGGGCGCTCCGGGCGCCCCGCTGGAGACAGCCTGAGGTCTCGGAGCTGGTGTCCAGGACGCGCGGCTGAACCCGCGGCGCGCCCCTGATTTCGAGCTGCACAACCAAAAGCCACGGGTAAGTCACTTGTTTTACACGCTTTTTTCCGCTCTTTTAAACCCTAGACTCAAACCAGTTGGCTTTGGCAGGCGCCCGAAACGTGGTTCTAAGGTGCGCGCGCCAACTTTCACCGTGCGAGAGCAGCCGCGCTGTAGCGACACTGTTGCAATGTGCGAAAAGTAATCACAATGGGATTGGGCGAGAACTCCGGAGGCTGCCGGCTCCGGGAGAAGTCGCGCGCGGCGCTTTAAAGCGCCCGGAGCCCAGGTCCCAGCGCTGCCAATTTGGAGCCGCGGGACCTCGGCGCCAGTGCTCCCCGCAGCCAGTCCTGGCCGCCGCCACCCGCCTCCGGGCGCGCACGCGGCCAAGCCCGCTGCAAAGAGCGTGCGCACCTGCCCGCGCGCTCCAGAGCCGACCTCTCCAGGCCCGCCGGCGGTTCCCCACGAGTCACCCGTACTTGGAGGGCTGGCAGAGAAGGTACGGGAGTCTTAGGGGGTGCCTCTACAGGCTACCAGGGTTGGTGGCGCGGGCTCGGTCACGTCGGGGCATCGCTAACGTTTTGGCGCAGCTGATAAGGCGGCAGGGCTGGGTGCAGCTTTGCTGGCGAGGTCTGGGCTGTTTGCGTAAGGCCTTGGGGATGGAAGAGAGGGGCTAAGAGGCCCGCGAGGCGGTGCCGAGTGGGAAAGGTAAAGCGGCACAAGAAACGGGGCTAGAGAGGGGATCGCGTCTTTCATCAGGATACCCTACAGTGCGTCCCCAAAGAGCGCGGCACCGCTGAGCTGGGGAAAGGTGTTGGATCCGACGCAAGTGCTTGGGTGATCGGTCGAGAGGGGGCAGGGGCTGGCGGCTTGGGCAGCCTCGGGGAGGGGAGGCGGCGCACCGGCCATTTTCAGCTCGGCTGGAGCTAAGTTTGGAATCTCTAACCTGGTGGTGAAACCGGCCTGTTGTCAGAGGACAAAAACGGCTGCAGTCTGGTAACGCATCTTCGGTGCATAAAGTGTGCCTTACTCGCCAACCCTGGAGGAAAAGACTGAGAAGTGAAATATATTTTACAAAACCTCACCCAATATGGAAATTGATCTTTTCTTGGTACGCGCACGTCTTGGTTTGCGCCGGTTTGAGCTAGTCTGATGAGAATGATGGGGGTGGGGGAGTGAAGCGTTTTGAGGCTTGAAATGAAAAGACCGGTCGGGTTTATAGACTCTTAAGAAAACGTGAAGCCAGAAGGAACACTTTCCACGGTCTTCCTTCCAGGTCTCTTCCCTGGGAAGGGCGTCGCGCCGCCCCGGAACTTAGTTCTGCGGGCTGCGGCGCTAAGGACTGTTGGATGCCTTCACGGTCTTAACTAGGAAGTACCGGGAAGGCACTTTGTGCACAGGGGGCTTCCTTGGGCAGCGGGCAAGTGTCAGAAGTCTGGAGGCTGCCGAGGACTTGCAGAAGGGCCAGGTGTGCCCTGCCTTTGGCTTAAACGTGTGAGATTGCCTAAGTGAGAGGGAGCTCCCCAAAGTTGACGTTTCTACTCCACGTAAACAGAGATCCTGGGGTTCCTTTCTGTGGCATTAAGTGTTGTTTTTCCTCTGGTATCGTCTTAGCAGCCTGAGTTCACCAAGTAAAATGTGTCTAGTGAGTGTGCAACAGAAGCCAGGGTTTGGGTTGGCTTGTTTTGGTGTGCTTTTCAGTGTGGGAGCTGTCTTCCCAGATTGGGTAGTCTGGGGGCCCCATTTTCTGCAGAGCTAGGTTTTTCATTAGAGAAATTAGCATGTTGCCTTGTTGCAGGAAGAATAAACAAGTTTTTAAAGAAGTCCTCAGTGCCTGAGCACACACTGTTCACGCCAATCTTGGTCCGTTTTTAAACAGAAGCCTGCATATTGGGAAGCTTGCTTTCTTAACTGTAAGCAGTACACCACGCTCATTATTGGGGAGGGGGTGGCCCCCATCTAAGAACACACAAATAGTTTGCCCTCTTTCAGACACACACTTCCCTATAAACTACCTCTGACTGTGAAAGTCTGTTGCCCACCCCCCTACTCAGTTCCCTTCCCCCACCCTACAGCCCCCCCACCCCCATTCCAGGGTGGAAAAGCCATTAGGGACTATACAGAACAACTGAGGAAAATGCCAAACTCCTAGGAGGTGCCTGAGACCTGCCCGAGGAAGGGATTCTGCTGTATAGACACTTCAAACCCTCTTTCTACCTGAGACACTGGTGCTCCACTGCCTACCCCCACCCCACCCCACCCCACCCCACCCCACCCCACCCCACCCCACCCCACCCCAGGCATTTCTGGCCAGTTCTCCTGAGCATTCCCAACTCACTAGTCTCCAAACTGGCCCTTTGTCTCACCCTGCTAAATTGGGGTTAGCATTTGAATGGGCTCCTTGCCCTTTCAATTTAGATGGGGTGTGTCTGGTGAGGAAATTGGCTCAAAAAAACCAGACCTTCTAGTGGACCACAGAAGTAAATTACTAGCTGGTTGTAGTATCTCACATGGAGAGGGGGAGGAGGAGAATAAAGCTAGTTAAAGGTGATGGTATGCTCTGGCATTTAGGATTTTCCTTTACTACATTAATCATTTACTTACTAGAAATTCGCTTTTTCTTGGACAAAGGCCCTCTTATAACTGAACTTTCTGAGTGGGAAAGTCATAGCGGTGTTCACATATTGTGTGCTGTCAACCAGCTGGCGCAGGTTTACTTCTCAAGTTTGGCAAACAAAATTTTTATGTTTATCAGAATTCAAGAACTGGGAATTTTAAAATTTGGAACAGTTTTAAGAGGATGTTTCTTTAATGCGCCACAGGCTTTTTCCCCCGCCCGGAACTGCTTACAGCCCTTTACTCTTTAGCCCTCACTTTTAGCAGCTGGGATAGAAGATTTCGTGAGGAAGCTGAAACTTCAGTGTGGGTAAGAAAGAGGTCTTTTCCTTTGTTTTAATAATCTGAATGGATTTTACTTAATTTACCTGTGTTATCACTGCTCCTTATGCAGAGGGGAAACTGAGCAGAAACCATGGTGTTGGCGAAAGTACGTATCTTAACAGAAAGGTGACCTGTAACAAAACAAATTACTAAAATCAAATTAAGCTTCCAGAGGCGAGTGATGTCATACGCCAGGTCAGGTGCTGCCCTTCTCTTAGAAATTGCCCAGCAAAGGGGATGAGATCCTCAAATTACATCTTTAATCCCCATTTTCCAGGATGAGGGATGGAATTCCTCGTCTTGCTCTTTGGGGTTTTAACACTAATGACTGTTGCCTAAATCTGGATGCCCCAGGAATGGACAGCAAGACCTAAGAATCTTCTAGGCCTGGTCCCGCCCAGTGGCCTTGGGTCAGACCCAGCACCTCACTGCCTCTGTTTCTTCACATGCAAAATGAAGTATGTTCCTAGCATCCCCTTCAGCACCAAATGTGTGCAGGTTGTTGAGCCCAGGGTTGCCCAATTTGACTTTATCCATGATTTTAACACTAATGGGGCCAAAAACTGTGCAAGGTTGATCAAATTAAAAGCACCAGTTGTGAAGAGATCTGTTTTTTGTTGCTCTGATTTTGATTTTATCCAGTCTGTTTCTGAATGGGTGGCAAAAAAAAAAAAAAAAAGGTTTAAAAAGGCAAGTTGGAGAATACAGAATCCCACTGTGTCCTGTTACTAGCCGTCCTTCAGAACAGATCTTTAGTGTGTGTCTTCTGTGTGCTTGTTTCCCCACCTGCTCTCCCTGATCGCGGTGTATGGAAACAAGCTTTTCCGAGTGGGAGCAGGCAGCCGGAAGCCAGCCTTGCACCAAGTACTGCAGCCCGGAGATGCTCACTGCTCTGGGAGCGCGCAGTCTGACGGTGGTGGCTAACCGCAAGTGTTGAATATATTATTTGGTAACACTTAGAAGGGTCTTGATTAGGCCACACCCGCAAACACGGCTCAGAGGCTGCAGCTAGTTAAGATAAACCAGTCTCCTCAGCCTCTGTGTTTGTTTTTATTATCCTTCTCTCCCAGGGGCTTTTTCAGACTTTTTTTTTCTTAATTGCTCCTCTCCCATGAAATTTTAATACCACAGTTATACAGATGTATTGGATATTCTGTTTCTGTACTGCGAGACCTTGTC
This sequence comes from Neomonachus schauinslandi, assembly GCF_002201575.2. Lineage (NCBI taxonomy): Eukaryota > Metazoa > Chordata > Mammalia > Carnivora > Phocidae > Neomonachus > Neomonachus schauinslandi. The sequence continues at coordinate 134,060,715 of NC_058412.1, forward strand.
ATAGCTAAGTTGTTGTGTTTTTTGTTTTTTGGGTTTTTTTTTTTTTTTCCGCATTTCCCCCTAAACCAATCTTCCCCTGTGGCAAATGCCTGGGATAACAAAGCAAATGTTAATTAAAAAAAAAAAAGTCAAATTAATGACTTGAGATCCCATTTGTGTTTTTTATTTTTGGTTTTTTGGCTACGTGTTACAAGGCTATATATAAGGTAAATTTTACTAATGTTTGGTTTTCCCTTTTTTTTAAATCTCACCGCCCCCCCAACCCCTGGCACCGATCCTGGTGCTAGTGCCCAGCTAATTCAGGGCAGGGGAGCCAGAGGGAACAGCCTAGTGACTTGACTTAGTTCTCCCCAAGGCCAAGAGTCTGCAGTGCAGGGCCACCATCACCTGTTGACAGGGCTCAGCCAGTCACGGCAGGACACCCAAGACATCCCACGCCGTCCCCCCCGCCCACTTGCCGGCACGGTCCCTGCTGCATGGTAGAATTGGGGAGGCTACCGTCCTGGCTTTGCCTGTGGACGTGGCCTGTTTTTATTCTATGAGCTTATTTTAGGGTGAGCCTGCTGCAAATTAACGGGGGGCCACGGCTGTCAGAAACGCCAGGGTATGACTAGGCTGCGTGCACAGATGGGAAGGGGTATCCATAATGTGGGGGAAGATTTGGGGGGGAATAACAGAAAAAACTGGAAGACCAAGACAAGAACACTGGGGAAGGAACAGAAGATAAGATTTGGAGATAGGAAGTCAGAGCCCATACATGCTGGGGCTATGAAGAGTTGTATGAAGAAATAAGGAGACTCGGGGAGAAAAATGTTTAGGGGAGACTTCACGGCCATCTGCAAAAATCTGGTGGCAGCAGAAGCAATGTCAGGAAGAACGTTTCTCATAGCCACGCCTGGCGGTGGAGGCATGCAGGTCGTCACTTTCCCTCAGGGTCTCTACAGACCTGGCCAGAAATTTCAATCTTCTAGGTGCGGTGGGGTTTTTGTACATGTGCCTCAATTGCTTCAACCAGATGGAAAGATGTAAAACCTAGGAAATCTTGTTTTAGAGTTCAAATGCTCGATCTTGGATTTCAGTTCAGGGAGAGGCCCCACGTCCCAAACTGGCCAAGGACTGCCGCCAGCTGAGGATGACCTGTTTCTCCTCCCCGTAGGCGAGAGCCGGTTCTGAGTGCCCTGCCTTATGTTGCTGTCTCCATTCCAGTTCAGGGAGGAGGCACTCTGGGAAATTAAGGCCATGCGCAAACATGAAATATACCATTCCCCTTACATTCAAATTACGGTGCCCTGGATAGCCACCATGATTACTGAAATTTTAAACAGAGCCTCCACTAAAGCCAAATTTATGCTCAGGGATTCCCTCTTGCCCTCCTAGCCCTCACTTTTACGCCTCTCTTAGCCCACTTGCCAGGGCACCGTTCATCTTTTCTGGAATGGCCACTTCTCCCCTCCAGATTCTCTACTGCATCATCAGCTAGCCTGGAGGAGTCCACAGCCCCGTTCAAGTGACTCTGCCGGGAGCGTGTGGACCCACCCCACCAGCGCGGGTGGTCAGAGGACAGTCGTGTGCCTGGCTGCAGCTGAAAGGAGTAACCCTTCCAAGTTGAGGGCTGCTGAGTTTAGCTCGTGAGCTGAATGAAGGGGTCTGAATTCCTGATAGGAGACCCTTGGCCCCTGGGGCTCCAGCTCAGGGCTTTTTAATCTGAGCACATCCAGTATTTTCCTAAGTCTGGTTCCGACTGTCTTTAATATCAGCCCTGCACCTGCTCCTAACCTCCATTTGAGACATTTTCTCTGGAGCTGGCGTTTGCCCGAGACAGCCTGGTCACGCAGGCCCTTCTGCAGACAGCAGTAGGCTGCTGCTGCCTCCCCCGGCCAAGGCTGGAAGGGAGAAGGATGGGCACAGCACGTCTGGATTGAACAGTAATTAACTGAACAGCTTCAAAGTCTCACGGCTACTCAGTCAGCACGCAAAAAAACGTGTCACTGGGAGGCTGAGAAACGGAATAGTTGCCTCAGTTCTCTTCTCCAGGTTCACTCCCTTCTACTTTTGCTTTTTTCCTCACAACTGGTGAAAAGATTCTCCTTTTCCTCATTTGAAAAAAAGCCACTGACAACAGGGACGGAGGTGGTCTGCAGAGACTGCTCTTCTGCAAAAGCCTGCCCCCCCCCCACCTCTGCCCCGAGCCATAGGCTAGGAGGAAATCCCACCGCCAAAAAAAAGCAAAAAAAGAGATCTTTTTCCTGGTTTCTGCTCCCTTCCCTCTCGACCACTCCCTTCCCTGTCTACTTTGCTTTCTCTTTCTCGGATACAGGGATGAACTAAGAAAGAAAGTTGACAGGCAGCTACTTAAAACTTGGATGTGCCTTGTGCTTTTGGCAATGAGTAAGAATCCCCAAATGTAAGCATCCTAACAGCCGTCTGCTGATTATAGCGTGCGCTCACGGGGACGTGTCAATGCGGCAGGATGATTGAGTTTGGGAAGCCTAGAGCGCCACATGGGGTCGCCGAGGAAGGGGGCCATGTCCCTGCAGATGGCAATGGTGCTGCTCAGAGAGCCAACAGTGAAGAAATATGTTCTTTCCATTGGGGGTTGCTCGTTTACAGAAGGCCAGCCGATATTCCACCTGAGGCACCCGGGCCATTTGGTGAACAGGCTGACTTGCCTCAGAAATGCAGTTTAACTGAAACATGAGCAGTGTTTGCTGTTCCTTTCTTAATTCATCAGGTGTAGAAAATCTGTTCTTTTTAAGTAGCTGAGGACACACAACTTCCCAGAAATCTTTGCCTGGATTTTGACAGCCAATCCTTTCCTTCTCTGATGGACGCACCATCTCATCGCACTCCCTGTGGGAACAGGGCCCAGACCCCGGCACGCAGCTTCTGTCCTCCACCCCAGCTCCCCGTTCTCTCTGGCACCCTGATGAGCCTCTCTTGCCTTCCTCTTTGTGATCTGTGTGAACTCACTCACTGACTTTCCTTCCTTGTCCCTGCTTATTCCTATCAAATACTGCTTTCCCTGAGAGAAATCCATCCAGAACTGGAAATCTGGACTCGGCTGCCCACCACCACCTGTAACTGGCCATCTCCCTGCAGGGCAAGGCCACATTTCTGTCTTGAGTCGGAAAGCTCACCAGACAGCCCCACCAATCACAGCAGGCCCCGGTCAACCCACCCGCTGTCGCCCCCAGCACTTACCACACCGGGCTCCTCAGGTCCCTGTGGCCGGGCACACCAGCTGCCTTTCATGTCAGCCAGCTCCTCACACATCTGGCTGCACTTCTGAGGTGTCTTGGGCCCCACTCTGTTCTGTGACAGTTTCAGCTTTGAACCCCTTCACAAAAGTGATGGGATTTTCAGACTCTGGCAGGCAATCCCTACAGGAAAAAAAAAAAGTAGACACAATGGGGAACACTGGAGTTAAATAGTGGGATTTTTTTCTTCCCAGTCCTAATTTACCTTTAAATTAAGGTGATTCCTACCCAAGTCTAAGGGTCTTTCTCAGCCTGTGGCAGTGGTTTCATCCGGGGGTGATTTTGCCCCCCAGAGGACATTTGGCAAAGTCTACAGACATTTTTGGTTGCTACAACTAAGGGGCTGCTACTGGCATCTAGTGGGTAGAGGCCAGGGATGCTGCTAACGCCCTACAGTGCCCAGGACAGTCCACAGCAGGGGGTCAGCTGGCCCCTATGTGAACAGTGCAGACGCTAAGAAGCCACAATCTCCATTAGATGCTCTGAGCGCCTCTTAGATTCTCCCCTCCGGCATACCCCCACCGGTCCCTTCCGAGCCCACTGCTCGCTCCCGAGACATCTTTCCTTTTCCTCTCCAGTGCTCTAAGTGTTCAAGATTCTCCAGATACATTCCTCCCCTCCAGGGTAGTCTCTGATCCAGTCATTTCATACCCTATAAGGACGGCTGTCACTTTGAACTTGGGGTCTTTACCTTCCTTCTAAACTTCAGGCCCACCCTCTTAAATAATAGGCTGTGCAACACTCCTTCCCGACTGCCCATCCTTCCTTCACCTCCGCCAGGTCTAAAACCAAATTGGCTCTGCCACCACAACTGCGCCCCAGATCCTCTGGACTTCCTGTGTCACTTGTGTTCCATCATCCAAGTGCCAGACTTTGGCTTCTCCACCTTTTGTGCCTTTTTGGCACAAAAGCGGCTAGAGGGCCCTTTGGGATCCCTCTTGAGTCCCTTCCTTCAGCCTTCCTGCTACCTTAGAGGTCGTGACCGGCCACAGCTTCCGGTATTCTCTCCATCAGGACCATCCCCCCACACTGCCTCCATCTTTACTAAAACTAGGCTCAAACCCTACTTGAGGGACAAACAACGTTCAGCATCTGTTGTATTTCCTACCAAAACAACCTCAAAAGTGTTTGCCCTTTAGTTTCCAACTATCCCCAGACAGATCCTATCCAGTTTGTCCCGCTTCCGCTCTCACTGCCCCTCCTAAGACTCCGCACGGTGTCCCTTGCTTCCCCTTATTGGGTCTTGTTAAGGGTAGGCCCACATCTCCCATTCCTCCCATTCCCCCCATTGGCAAGCAAGGGCCCTACGCATCCATGCAGGCCCATCTGAAACGCTATTTTCCCCATCAAGACTTTCAGGGTCCCCCACCCCAACCCCAGGAGGGGGTCTTTCTTTCATTTTTATGTTCCTTATCTTTTAGGATGGAGGACTGGTATCTACCCAGCCTTTATCCCCTCAGTAGCTGCGCTCTCCAGGCAAAGGACCAAGATACCAAAAAGTGTTGAACAAAGGGGTCCCACATGCCCATGAGGATGTCAAACAAAGAGACCTTGTACCCATTCCTTAATGGACAGTGCTTGGGGACAGAGTCCAAGCGTAGTAGGCAAACGTCCCTTTGGGGCTCCAGACCCCAATGTCTACTGACCTTCTAGCTCGGCAGGGCGCAGCATCCCTGGGGCCTCAACTCCTTAGCCGTCTGGGACTGCTCCTCTGCATCGGGGCAGTAAGCCCTCTCTCTCCTCGGGGTCCTGGCTCTCTACCTCCAGGCCCTAGACATTTTCTTCCTCCTCGCCTGGCCTCAGCAGCGGTCCCCTCGGTCCGGTGGGTTTGCCCACCGCCACCAGCGACACCTAGGGTTGAGCCCTGACAGCCCCCGACCTTCCCTTCCAGCCTTGGTGACTTCTGGCTTCAGGAAGAGTGACCCCACGGCGCCAGCGGGCCTCGTGGCGTCCCAGGCCTGGCCGCCATACGCCCGCCCACCAGCAGCTTCCAGCCACCCCAGCAGCACAACCTCTTAGGGCGTTCCAACGCGGCGCCCCCTATTGGACCTCCCATTCATATCCGGTTTCCGGTCCGACGCCCCCTGCTCATTCGCCAGGCAACCTTGATTGGCGTGACCCCAGCCCAATGGCTGACCCAGCCCTGGGGTCGGAGGGGAGTGAGTTGACGGTCGCGACCCAGTTGGCCCATTCAGTGGATGCTCAAAGGGTTGAGCCATTGCGCGTGGGGATAGTTGGACAAAGTTTGGGCCAAAGTTCAGTGTTGGCATTTCCAAGTGTGTAGACGCATGGACCTGACATGATACGCCTTTGGGGGACCCCACACGTTGCCCAGAGTCCGACTTTGTCCGCTTTCCTCTGCAGCATGGCCACGTGGATGGTGGATGCGGGGCAGTGATGCGCCGTGGCTGTGGTCCCATCGTTCTAAGAGGGATGCGTTAGACTTAACGAGATTGAACGGTGCGTGGTTCACCCGCCTGAGGCTCGTAGATACAGCGATCCAAGCGGTGCTCCCGCTCGCCGCAGCCCACCCCTTTGTAGCACTTATCCTGCCATCTCTCTTACCCTCCGCCCACCAGGCGACCACCTGCCTGATGCCCGGATGCCTTGCACCTAAAGGTGGCTTGCAGGTCCGTGTCACCCGCTGGCGAGACAGACCTCATGCCCATGTCCCGGGTCGTACGTGACCCGCAAGCAGCAATTTTTTCCCGCGGCTCAAATCCCTCCGCAGACACCAGACCCCAGACCCAGAGCAGTGCGTGTGCACGCACCAAGCCCACCCAGGCGGTGCGGGTATTTTCCGCAGCCGACTCCAAGCCCCCACGAGCTTCTGTGACAGGAGCGCAGCCAGGCGACCGCTGGACTTGTGGCCGGGCTCAGTGCCGCCTCAGAGGGCTTTAGCAGTGGGGAAGTGAAGCGGCTGCCCTGGGATACCCATAGCGAAAGGAGAGGGGCTGGAAGGGGGCTGGTGGGGGGCTTGTGAGGAACTGGGGCCGCTGACCGACCGACCATGCAGCCGGCACCCAAGGCAGATAAGCGGCACATTATAGCCGCTGCCACCGGCGCGGCACGGTGTGTGTCTTTGGGTTCAGTGCGCACAGGCTTGTCCAGTCTCTGAGACCACGCTAAGCCGGCCATAAATCCCAACTGAAATCCCCTTAGCCCTTCCCCAGAACAGTAGGACCCCCGGAACTCTGAGGCCTGCACTGGATGGGGTCTCCGTGTGTGTCCCACACCGCCCCCCCGTTCGGTGCCGCGGCAACTACCGCTTCGAGGGTCTCCGTGGAATGTGCCCAAGACCCTCTTAATTCCCCTGCATCATTATCCACATAAACGGGGGAAACACTTGCCCGCGCCACCCTCAGCTACTGCGAGGACCCCCCAGAGTGTGGTGGGGATGGGGGACATTGAAGTGCTTTACGGGAGCCAGTCTCGGCAAGCCGGCAAACAAAAGCTGCAGAAGCGGCAGAAAGTACCCCAACGCATTTTAAAAAGAAATTATGTGCGCACACACGGCAGCCCCTTGCCCCTCTCCTCCTGTCCGCTCCGCCGGTGGGCTCACGACCACCTGTCGCATCCCCGCGCGCGCCCGCGCCCCCTTCCCACGCGCCCGAAGACTTGCACTCCGGACTTGGAGCTTAAGATGCGAGGCTGCCCAGGTCTGGGGGCTGCGGCTCAGGGGTTCAGGGGTATCCTGGGGTGATGAAACCCTCCTGCAGTTCCCCCCTCCCCCCCAGGAGAGTCATTTGGGTCTGGGAGGGAGGGTTTCAGCTCCTGCGCTCAAGCAGCCCGGGGCCCACGTCTTGCGTCACGTGTCCCACAACGCAGGAGAGCTCTCTCTCTCTCTCTCTCTCTGGCCAGGGGATAAGAGAGGAGAAAGACTCCAAATCAGTCAGGGAGAGGACTGGAAGGAGCCAAAACATCCCTGCGAGGCCTGCGCTCATCAGCCCCCTTACCCAAAGTCCCGGGCTGCCGGCGCCAGAATCCGGCTCCCGGAGCCGCCTCGGCACCGGGGCCGGCGTCCTCTGGTGGCAGAGAGCGAGCAGTACGAGCGATTTTCGGACCGAATCGGCACGCTCCTCAGATCCAAGCAGGCGGGGCTGCCCTGGAGCAGAGAGAGAGAGAGGAGGGGACAAGGGCAGGCCAAGGGGGGGGGGCAGGGGGCAGCCTGAGGGGATAAAAAGTGGCCAGGAAGGAGCCAAGACTCCACCAGCAACAATAGAGTTGCTTCCGCCACGGTCTTGGGTTTGAGGCCCTGAACCCCCAGACCTCAAGAGGGTTGGAAAGTGAGGTTGGAGAACTTTCTAGCTGGTACTTTGAATTTTTTTGAAAAAATTTTTTTCACCCTAGTTCGGTTGGGTGCTCCGGTTTACGGGGCCCCAAGTTTATTTTAAGAGTCCGCCACCGTGTTATGGGCGTGCGCAACTGCCTCGACGGCAATAATATGTCAGGACAACGCGATATCCCCCTTGAACTCGGGGAACAGCCCGAGCAACCATCTTTGGAGGCCCCAGGGGCAGCTGCCCCCAGTCCTGGGCCTGGCGCAGCCGAAGAGATGGAGACCGAACCGCCTCACAGCGAGCCCGTCCCCATCGAGAGTGAAGGCGAGGCCTGTGGACCCCCAGAGGTCTCCAGGCCCAACTTGCAGGACCTGGGCCAGGACGTCGAGGAAGCCAGAGCCCATGGAGGCTACAGCCCACCTCCTGAAGAAGCCATGCCCTTCGAGGTCGAGCAGCCCAGCTCAGGAGGCTTCTGGCCTACCCCGGAGCAGCCTGGAGACACCACTGGGGCCCGTGCAGGCCTTGAGGTCTTCAGCCAGGCGCTCATGGAGCCCGGAGCCTTCGGTGATGCCGGACCAGGCCTGGGAGGCTACAGCCCTCCACCTGAAGAAGCCATGCCCTTTGAGTTTGAGCAGCCTGCCCAGGGAGGTGGCAACCAGCCTGTCCTGCAGGTCTCAGACCTCGCTCCGGGAGGCCCAGGTGCGGGGGTCTTTAGCACTCCTTCCCAGGAGCCCCAAGCTCTCAGACCTGCAAACGCAGGCTTCAGAGGAGACCGCAGCCCTCCCCCTGAGGAGGCTATGCCATTTGAGTTTGATGGAGCAGCCTTTGGGGACGACAGCCCACCCCCTGGGCTCCCCCGAGCTATCCCACAAATCGACGGCGGCAGCGGCGGCCAGTCCGCGGCACCCGCGGTCCCGAGTGCGGTCCTCCTCGCTCCCGCCGCGAACGAGCCCCCCCTCTGGGTCCCAGGCGCCATCGGCAGCCCATCCCGAGAGGCTCTCAGATCTCCTCCACACTTCGCGGGCGACAGCCCCCCGATGGAGATCTCCGGACCCCCGCTCGAGGTTGGTAGCGCCCCCGTTGGGGTCGACGACGCTCCCGTCAACATGGACAGCCCCCCAATCGCGCTTGACGGCCCGCCCATCGAGGTCTCCCGAGCCCCAGTTAAGAGAGAGCGAGCAGAGGGAGAGAGACCCCCAGTTGAGGGAGAAGCAGCCGAGATGGAAGGAGGCTCAGCCGCCGCTGCTGCGGAGGGAGGAAAAGTCCCCTCTCCGGGGGACCGAGCCCCTGACGCCGGGGCCAAGCCTGCTTCTCCAGCCGCTGGGGCAGCCGTTGCCGCCCCTGACGCTCCAGCCGCCGGGGCAGCCGCTGCCGCCCCTGACGCTCCAGCCGCCGGGGCAGCCCCAGCCGCCCCTGATGCTCCAGCCGCCGGGGCAGCCGCTCCAGCCGCCCGGGCAGCCCCTGCCGCCCCTGCGTCTGGAGCCCGACCCAAGCTCCGCTTCCTCAGACCCCCTAGCCCCGAGATCCAGGCTGCCGATCCGCCTACTCCGCAGCCTACTCGCGCATTTGCCTGGCGGGGCAGGTCTGGCCGCAGTCGCGACGACGATGAGGGGTCGGTCAGCAGCGACGACGACCACAGCAGCGATGAGTCCGACGATGGGACCTCCGGATGCCGCCGCTGGCTGCAGCCCCGGCGAAATCGCCGCCGCCGAAAGCCCCGGCGCAACTTGCTCCGCAACTTCCTCATGCAGGCCTTCGGGGGCTGCTTCGGCCGATCTGAGAGCCCCCAGCCCAAAGCCTCGCACAGCCCCAAGGTCAAGAAGATTCCTCTGGCGGAGAAGCGCAGACAGATGCGCAAGGAAGCCCTGGAGAAGCGCGCCCAGAAGCGCGCAGAGAAGAAACGCAGCAAGCTCATCGACAAACAACTCCAGGAGGAAAAGATGGGGTACATGTGTACGCACCGCCTGCTGCTTCTAGGTAATGCGGCGGACTCTGCCCGCGGGGAGCAGGGCCGCCGGGGGACCCCGGGAGGGGGTGGCAGGGCTGCCCGGTGGAGCTCAGGGCCTGGCAGCGGGAGGAGGGTGTCCAGGCCGAGGCGGGAAGAGACTGCTAGAAAGTTCCAGCCAGGGGCCCTAACTTTGCCCTGGGAGCGGGAGGGGGCCTCGGTTGGGCTTGGGTGGCCGAAGTATGTGCCCTCCAGGGAGAAAAGTGGTGCCGAGCAACACTGAGGGTCGTTTCCGGCTGGACAAGCCAGCGCCAGCGACCGTAAGATGCCCCCGAGTCCTGGGGTGGGGGCCGGCAAGAAAGGCGGGGGCTTCAGGTGAGCCAGGAACTGCCGGGGAGGGGCCCCGGGGTTCCCCAGGCTAGGCCGGTTGGGGCCGTGGTGGGCTGGGGTCGTTGGGGAAGGTGCGCCCCCGCCTCGCCTGGCACTGCTGCTTGGACTCAGACAGCTTGTCGTTGGTGTGTGTTGGTGTCCATATTGTGTCCGCCTGTGCATGGTATGCTCAAGTGTCCCCCAGTTCCCATCCCTGGCACCCCCAGATTACCCGCCGACTGTGTACTCGTACTGGGGAACGGGCTGTCTTGTGTTTTGCGCCATGGCGCGGGCAAAAACTTTCCGTGTTTGCACACTCTTGGTGGTACCTTGTACGCTGGCGCTCTGCAGCGGGCGGCGCGGAAAATGCGGAGGAGAAGCTGGTGGGACATTTTGGGGAGTGTGTTGGGCCACTGGCGCGGGGGAGAGGGGGCCGCCTCTCGCTGGCCTCCATAACCTTTTTTCTGTATGTCTTTCTCTCTTTTTTCCCTTTGCGCTAAGCGTTTCCTCACTTCTCATTCGTTCGCCAAACCCTCCCGCCTTTACGGTTGAAAAACCAGACACTCAGGTATCTGGGGCGTCGGGGCTACACACGTAAAGTTCAGTATTCTGCACACACTCAGCTCACCTGGTGGGGGGATGGAGGGAGGAGGGGGAAAAAAAACCCCACTTAATCTGCTACAGGCAGGTCTGGATCTAAACCTACACGGGGCTGGGTCCAAGAGGGTGGGCGTGGCTGTGTTTAAAAAATATGAAATAATTTTTTTCCTAGGGAAGAGCCGAGGTAAGCCAATCATTTACGCTTTTACAAAGAGTACAGTAGGAGGGGCTTGGTTTAAAAAAGACTGTTATGCGTTGGGAGTGTAATGCTGTCTTGTCTTCGAAACGCAATTAAAATAAAAAATTTTAAAAATGTTTCCAGTGTATTTTAAGTATATGGACGAAATGTGGTAAAACTGTGACTATGACTTGTGAAATATGTAAATGTTTGCATGTGAATCTTTTCAAGCAGCTTTAGCTGGGGGCAGAGAGGATCAAAGGTAAGATCCTCTGCGAATGGACTTGGGATACCAAGAAATTAAAAAGGTCTTGTGTTCATAACCACATCGGGTACGTTTGGCGGCCCTCCGCCTTCCCCTCCTTCTCTCTTCATCTTTCCCACCTTTGAGTGTCCCCTCGCCCCTCTAGGACTCTCCCACACACACACAAGTCCCTCCTCCCCATCTCCCCACCTCTGTGGCCCTTCCCACACCCCCCACTTCCCCTCTTCCAGCCTCACCTTGGCTCCCAGCTGAGGCACTGGCTCCTTGCGCCACACACAGTCCATCAGAGCAGTTAGTAAGGGTCTGACTGTGTGGCTTGAATGCAAATTTCAAAAGTGAAGCTCCACAATCTTAATTTCTTTATTTTATTCTCTAAGACCTTTCAAGGGATTTAAAGATCACAATTTCTAAAGCTGGGCTACGTTTGTTGGCGAAATATTTTATAATGTGTGATGCTTTTTAGTAATGACATTATGGACAATAACTATTGGCTTCTGTGACATGTGTGTCTTTCACAAGTCACAGTTTTAAACATGGTAGTCATTTTAGTGCCACCCATCCAGGGAAATAATGACGTCATCATTTTCCCAATCACATATAGAAGGGATGCAGTTTTAAATTTGGGATGTCCCAACTGTACTAATAGCCAGAGCCTTAGATGACAACACGCTGTTCTCCCGCAGACAACTGGTTTTGCTGTAACAGTCCCATTTCAATATTCTGAGCTTAGCTCTGGGAAGCTGGCCTCTGATGGGGAGGGGACACACGTGGGTACAGACAGGGAGCCAGGTGACAGTGTCCACTGGACCCCTAGTTGGCAGTGTCCCTTACTTGCTGGGTCCTCTATTCTGGGGGGGGGTTGGGGTGGAAAGCACAGTCCACTTAAATCAGGACTGGAGGCTTAAAACCATAGATTATGCCCACCCTGCAGCAAACTGTCAGTCCATGTCTGGGGCCAAGCCTTAGGAATATTAGAAGTTTACCTTGCTCACCCTTGTTTTGTATCGAGGGTGCAAAATTAACCGTAATAAAAGGAAATTTGCTGGGGTCATCCCACAGTGGTCCTGACTCTGCTCTCAGGGAGTCAACTGGCCAAGAAGACCAAACCCCAGGCCACATCAGACACAAGCCTGAACTAGGACAGCCTGTGTTACCTGCTGCCATAATGCAGTTTGTCGAAACGGCTCATTTCTGACCAGCCTTCATTTGGCCAAAGTGACAAGAGAGGTACCCCATCTGGGTCTGAGTTACTGATTGGGGGAGGGTGGGCAGGAAGGAAGGATAAGGACTTACATTTAGGACAAGATCTCTTACTAACAGTCTAACATAAAACAAGACATCCATATATTCCTACCACTGAAAACGCAGGTCAAAAGAGCATCCTTTCATATGGTTACAAATTTGTGACATGCACACTCATCTGTTGCTTTACAACTGTGTGTGTGTGTGTGTGTGTGTGTGTATACTATTTCCATTTCTATTGCCCAAACAGTTTAACCATATTAGAGGGATTTTTTTTTTAAAGGAGATAGGTAATAACATGACTAAAATTCTAGAATATGTAAGAGATGAAGACTTTTTTTAATTTGACACTATTCAATAATAGACTATTTCCATGTTTTTGGAAACCCAATTTGGGTATGATTCCCCCATTTTTTTAAGACTTGAAGGGGCATGTAGATTAGAATTTTTTAGTATCTGCTACATTTTATTAAAAGTGTGCAGGCAAATGCTATAGATAATAATGGCCATCCTGTCATGATACTTTATTTATACAGTGAATCTCAATTAATTGTATGATAATTTATTTATGCCACCAGGTACAACAGTGATGCATTGCATCCCATCATGCAGAGGGCCTTTTTTTTTTTCTTCTTCTTCTTTAGTACAGCCATTTTTCCTTATTCGGAATGCCACCACAGAGCTTTTTGGTGCAGTGGGGAGGGCATAGCTTATCAGGCCACCAGATCTTTAGAATTAAGAGAGACTTTTGTGATTTTCCCTATCTGTCTCCCCAGTAGTATTTTATGCCTCTTGAAGGCCAAAATTCTTTCCTGCCTTTTAAAATACAATTTCCCATAGATTTCTCTCAAAAAAGAAATGTTTTCTATACAAGTAGGTTCATTTTTATAATTTGCCCACATTATGTCTATCATGGGAAATTGGTATTAGGCAAAGAAAAGTGGGTCCCTGGGCTTTTTGCACACCCCCTCCTGACTTGAAAGGGATAGCCTCCCTGCCTTCAGGTATTAGTAACCAGTAATAGTAATGATCACGCATAGTGATACCACATTCTTATTGTAGTTTTAAAAGCCTTTCATCTAAGTCACATTTGTCCTTTGAAACAGCCTTGGGCAATAAAAATGTGGTAGGACCCCATGTCATAGGCAAATAAACCAAAAGCTCAGAGATGAAATGTCAGGGACTTTTGCTCAAAGACTGCAAGGTAAGTGAAGGAATCAAAAGTTTCTAATTCAGATAAGACAGTGCTTAACAAAAAATGTGGTAATAAGCGATGAAGTATTATTTAAATGTAAAGCATGATTGTGCGTGTGCTGTGTGCTCTTCAAATCCCTTGTCAAATGACAGGTGTCTAGCAGTCTTCTGCTTTCTGAAAGATAGCCAAACCCAACAGATCTCCGGTTATAAATGTCCATTGAGTGTACATGACATGTGAGCTCCCCCATCTCTGAGATACCTGTCATCGCTACGGTGGTATTTGGTTTCCACATTTGCTTTAACTCATCTGCCAACACTGCAGTCTTAGTTTGTTTATTGGACTTTGTTCTTTTTCAGCTGCAGGTTTCCTTTAGGATCCTCTGTGGTTTTCTTTAGTGGGGTCTAAAGCTTTTCTTACTCAGAGTTCCACCAAAAAAAATAATAATAATAATAATTAACAATAATACTAAAAAGTGGGCTTCAGTGCCTAGCTCCCTATATTTACAGTGTTAGAGAAGCAGACTGCTTAAAATCCTGGCCTGGATCTAATAACCCTATTAAAATAACTCTTGTTTTAATATTCTTCATAGTGATTTTTTTTTTTAAGTATTCCTTACTTTTAGTTGGGGCTTAATTCCTACTTAGCAAAAGTTAGTGCATGGTCTTAGAAATCATGTTTGACTTTTATGCAGGAATGTTGGTATTAAGCAAAAAAAAAAAAAAAAAGTATATTTTTTAAGAGAAGGTAGCCTAATTGCCTCGATTTGAAATTCCTCATACTGTCATTCCTCTACTTCTTTTCAGAGTCCTTTTCCCCACCAAATAAAACTCACCCTCACCCCCAGCAAAATTGTGGCATTCCAATGCTTCTACATAAAGGAACTTTCAGGAGGCACAGAAATAGCCTTTCATTCAATAGAATTAAAATTGGTTTCTACACTTCTTGGTTTCTTTAACTGGTGGCAGAGGTGTTCTTTCCAAACCCACCTTGTGCGTCCTGGGGTTCCTAGTGGAATGTGAAATTAACATGCCACTTGTCCATTTCAAAATCAAATTTCTCAGGAAGATTCACAGTTTTCAAAATAGGGAGGGCTGGGCTGATAGGACAAGATTGCCCCCCACCAAGTGAAACAGTCAAGCATTGGTCAGTCTAATAATTAGCCCTCCCCAGCCCTGGTGTCCCCCAGTAACAGGGACTCTGAGACTAAGGCTCTGTTGACACCCTCCTTAACAAATTTTCCTGAATTACACTGGAAAGGGGTTTTGTTGCATCAGGTTCCTATTCTGGCCTGTGGTTACCCTGGGCATGAGATCTTGCCTCTTCAGGGACGGAGGAGAATCAGCCTGAGTCTGTCTCTCCTTGAGAGCCCTGCTGAAGAATCAACAAATCCTCAGTGGCCTTTCTAAAAGGACAGGTGGGATGCCCCAGATACAAAGTACCATGGGGGTAGGCCAGGGAGCCTCTGAATGAGGAAGAGGAGGGGCATTTCTGGAAGAATCAGAGGTAGACATGTCATTTTTCCGTGACTCCTCTAAAAAGAGGACCAGATACAGAAGTGAAGTTACCCTCTAGAAATTCTCAGCCCTGTGCCTAGCACGGGCAAGTGCCCAATAAATGGTAACCATTGTTTCTAGAAATTCTCTTAGACTTTTCTCTCCCTGCTCCAAGTAAGATTTTGGGGTTTTTGTTTGTTTTCTGTATTCACCATGAGACTGTTAACTTGTAAATTCTAAAAGTACTAGGCACCCATTCTTTCGCTACGTTTCAGAGTACACTCTTTGTACATACTTTATAAATAAAGGTCAGCTCCAACAGGAGACAGATGACACCTTGCCAAATTTAGTGTTGGGTGAAGTCACTCTCAGGTGAGTGACCTGACCAAGAGAAGATGAGGAGAGACCCTGTTTTTACTTGTCCTGAAAAAGTTTCCCCCATCCCCCTTTCCTATCCCCCACCCCCCCACCTCCTTCTCTTTTTATTATTTATGTTATCCTCCAATCTATAAACCAACTCCGTACTGTGGTTGAACCCAGGGACCTGAGCGTAGATTGTTGGATGTTTACTACACATACAAAAAAGAAAAAAAAAAAAGATTGTTTTTAGTCTCCCTTCCGACAGCCAGATGATGAAGCAGGCCAGGTGGTGGGAACTGAAGATGAGACCTCCAAGAATGAGGTAAGAACAACAAGAAAAAGCAATGCTTGACGTTTAATTATTGTTGATCATCACACGCTCATTTGGGACCCAGGATGCTCTGGTCTCTGACAAACAGTGAGCACACAGGTGCCCACCTTTCACGTTAGAATTACCAGCGGGTGGCTCGTGCAGGAACTGGGCGCTGTAACATGGGAAGAATGTTAGGGAACTGCTCTGTGACAGAGTCATGAAAATGAAGGGAGTGTGCCTCTGTTGTACTCGCTTAGAGGGAAAATCCCAAATTGCACTGCAGAGTAATTTGTTAAACCTCAGGAGAATTCGGGAGCCTTTGACTCGTGGAGCTCTGCCCACAGAACTTGAACATTAGATCTTACTAAATGCTTCTTAATGATTCAGTTTGGGGCGAGGAGAGAGGTGTATAAATTGTTATCTGATCCCAGACTTATTATGAGTCAGTCAGCGTTTCCGACGTTGTCACGCACATTTGGTGTGTGGGACAGGGTAAGTACCTTAAACTGCCTTTAATGAGCTGATAATGGGAAGGAAGATCTCTTGCACCCACTTCCTAAGGAGTGCCGTGATCCGGCTCCCCATCCCCGCTAGACCACAGTTGAGTCTAACCGGGAGGCCGGGGGCACCCAGAGGCAGCCCCTTGATTGACACACCTCTCGCCTCCCCCGGTCAACAGACCCTGTCACCTCCTTCCTCGTTTCTAATTATGAAATAGAACAGTTTTTCCTTTCATCAAACCAATGGCTAGTGTGCAGATGACTATGAAGGGATTTTTTTTTATTATTATTATTCTTATAGGAAGGCTGTATTCAGGTAAGTTTGCAGGATTTTTGAAAAGAAAGACTAATGCTCATCCTAATTAATGCCCCCAAACTGAAGTCAGGTGGCAATGCCACCCTGAGTCCAGGGCCAAGAAGGCCTGTTTCACCGGCCTGGGTCCAACTGAAAATGATGAAAACCCCCAACCTGTCGGGAGTAGATGGTGTTACTTAGGAAGGGTCTGGGTACTTAAATGCCTGGGACCATGTGAACACATCCTTTTCAATCTTCTCGTCTATGGTAATTCCTAAGCATCCGAAGGACTTAAGCAAAAGCCTGCGAGGTCCTTGTTTATAAAATGTGAAACCTTATTTGTCATCAGTCCCTTGAGGTTTTTTTTTGGCCTTTCTGAGCTTCTCGGATAGTAGAAAGTGTCCATCTTAATTCCTTACAGCCTCTGTTTATATGGGTCCATTAGGCCTACGAGATGTGTAATTAACATATTAATAAAATCATATCATCCGTCATTCAGGGGTCCTTCCGCCCACTGCCCCCACAGGTGTGAATGTTTTGATGACTGACGTTAGTAGGGCCCAGAGATGGTGAAGGTGAGTTGATATTTCAGGTGGCCACTAGATGGTGAGACGGTGTAAGGCAGAAAAAAGGTGTCCCATCTATGATTAAATGAGAGGGAAGGGCACAGGGAGCAGGGGTGGATAGGGTCCTGCTCCACTTTCACCCCCACCCGCACCCCAGGACAAAGCCCACATCTCATAGGCCCCAAAGCTTTATTCGAACCCAGCCTTTTGTTTGTAAGCTGTGACATCTCCCTGTTGGTTAGGCGGTGGGATTTTGGGGGCCTTTTAGGGGCCCTGTCTAACGCGAGAGTCCTCCGTAATAGTTCTGCTGTTTTGTCGTGGAAGCTGTCCGTTAGCAGCACTCTATATAGATGACTAGCAGCATCCCTGACCTCTGCCTCCCGGATGCCCATCTCTCGCCCTCACACACACATCCCACCCCCCCCACCACTAGGTACACACACAGTGCGACAGTCAGAACTGTGTCCCCTGGGGGACAGCAACATCCCCAGTTGATAACTTACTGCCCTAGCATTATCAATATCAAATTCTGGGGAAGATTGAGATCACACGTGTCATAACTTGAGCACCTTAAAAAGAAAAGATATCTTCAGAGAGAAAGGTTATTGACTCCAGTTACTAATAACCAGTCAGAGATGTTTGCCGCCGTGGAGGCGACCCTGCGTTCTTGGTTAGAAGTAATTTCCAAAAAATCGCAGAAGAGAAGGTGACTCAGATGACCCTAAATAGAATAGAAAAGGGAATTATTCCAGGGAAGTAAGTAATGAATTGGTCAAAGACTCTGATTAACGAAGTCAGTCCCATAGCTAATCAATGGGCCAGGATAAATCAAGGCTTAAATAGATTTTAACCCTTACGTGATTATCTCTACCACTTACAGGTTCTTTTGTAGCAGGCTGGGGATTCTCCCTCTGTCTGGTGTGTACTAAATTAATTCACTCTGCGGTGCAGAGAAGGATGCTGGGATAATCGGAACTGGGACTCAGATAACTGTTAATATAGCAGCACTGGGTTTGCGTGTGTCCCACCAAACATTAACGGAGCCTTTAATTGGTAGTGTGTGCACACACACAAGGATGTAGGCTCTTAGTCCCAGGTCCACAGGGGCCAGCCCAGCTGCATGGAAGTGACCCATAACCTTTAGCAACTGATATTTCAAGGCAGAAAGTTACCTTGTGGGGTGGTGGGGTCCCACGGAAGGAATGCCTCTGAATGACTACCTGAGAAAGGTAAAATAAGATCTTTTAGAAATAAAGCATAGTCGTGTCAGAAGTCATAATCCAAGGACGTTTCCTGATCAAGAGTCTTGCACTTGGTCTTGGATAAGGTGGTAAACGCCCCCTCCTCCATCTTAGGGTAGAATCTATAACGCGCATTTCTTGTAATAATCATAACAAGACTAAATCATGATTTTATTTTTAAACCGGGGCCTGACCTTCCCGCCCCAACCTTGCACCTAAACAGCCTCTCCCCCAGGTAATCGTTATAGAAGAAGACTTTATTGCTTCTTTATTGTATTTTGAGCTCGACACATTTATATTCTTGCCCCCATCTGGTCTTTCGATAGAGCTGTTAGATCTTATAGATTCATCAGATTGAATTTTTCTTAAGCAAAGTGGTTTTTTTTTTCTTCCCTTAAAGTGTTTGGAATTTGTGATCTTTGTTAATCACAAAGTCTAGAAGGAAAAAAAAAAGTAAGAGAATAACTACTTTCCACCCCCAGCCATCTATATGAATTTAAATACTTTTGCTTTTATTATTAGGATTACTTTAGGGTGAGGGGTAGAAAGTGATTGGTAGTTTGATACATTATATATCGGATATGTAAATTTAAAAATATCATTTTTTTATGTGTTTCGAGTTTGGCTAAGTGAAGTGCCCCTAACTAACATATCCTTATTGCAGAATCCTCGAAATTACCCAAGGCATGTTTTTTGAATGTTGATTTTGACATTTTGCCTGGGACCAAGTACAACATCTTTCCAAGGAAATACTTAGAAGACTCCGGGCAGAACCCAAAACAAATGCCAGACATTAGGGGAAAATTTTTTAAAGTTGGGTTGCCAGAAAACTAATAGCTATTTATAATTAAACATTTGTGTGTGATTTCATTTCTTCCTTTTTGCTGCTAAATGGGAAGGA
This sequence comes from Neomonachus schauinslandi, assembly GCF_002201575.2. Taxonomy (NCBI): domain Eukaryota; kingdom Metazoa; phylum Chordata; class Mammalia; order Carnivora; family Phocidae; genus Neomonachus; species Neomonachus schauinslandi. The sequence continues at coordinate 134,079,718 of NC_058412.1, forward strand.
TATTAGATCATTTTGTTTTACAAATGACCAGGGCTGGTTTTAAGATGGACACTTGAAGGAAGGTTCCCCTTTCCAAGTGGGAGTCTTTGGAAATTTTCCTGATGGGATCCAGTCATTCTGGAGCACTCTTAGGAAATCATTTATCGTGGGGTGGTTTGGCAAAGGGTGAGCGTATGGTGATTATTCCTTGCTGTCTTCCTGCATTGCCCTGATGGGGGAGAGAGTCTGATCTGATGGGAGAGGGGGTGGGCAGAGGATCCCCAACTTTTCTGGAGGGTTCTAGGAGAGTGGAAAGAGAGCATTGGCTTAGGCGTTAGGGGGGTTTCTCATTCCTGGGACGCTGGTGGTTTCTAGTGCTCTATTCAAGGATCCCATGAATTTGCCAAGTGACATCCAGAAAGGTGATTCTTTAAAGTGTTGACGAGCCTTCATTTTGTGATGATTCTGCAAGAGTAGTCCTGAGGTCCTGCCATGGTCAAGGGAGGGACTTAAATTTGATGGGTGGTCCAAGAGAAAGCCAGACTGTATCTCTGTGTCCAACTTGAGGTATATAAAGAGGTAATGAGTGACCCAAGGTGGGGGGGTGGGCGGGGCTTGAGAAAAGGATTCTGGGTAGAGTACATCAAAACCCTTGCAGAGGTCTTATCCAGAGACTTAAGTTGACAGGTGGCAGAGGGCTCATTTTTCTTTTTCTTTCTGATCTTAAAACCTTGATTCCCCAGAGGTGGTGGGGAGGGGTGTCCGACTTCAGATATGAAAGCAGGCTCAAAATTGGGAGTTGATCTTTCATCCTGCAGGAAGAAGGGGTCAAGGAGAAGACCATCGGGGCTTGTCCTGTCCCTGCAGAGGTCTGCCCAGCTCAGAAATGGGAGCAGAAATCAACCTTCTAGGGAATTCTTATTCCCTTCTTGCTTTCCTTTTCTTTCCCCTCTATTTTGAGATTTTTTTTTAACAATTAGATTATTATTTTAGGGGGCCTCGGAGCAGGAAATAGCTTGTTTTTAGGGAAAGAGGTGAGATTCCCCAACTGTTTGGGGCTGGGAAATAGAAACAGTAAAATAAAGCAAGGCTGTTCAGAGCTGGCTGGCAGATGGCGCTCGGCTTTTACTGTTGGGAGCCTGCCTTTTCAAAACTCACCGCGTGCTCCGCCTTAGGCAGGACTCTGCATCCCCCTCCGCTAATCCTCTTTCTCAGGGACACAGCCCCCACCCCCAAAGCCTAGGGGATAGTTTTAAAGATTTTTCAGTTGAACAATTGATTTCTGAGGACAAATCCTGTCGCTTTTAACTAGTGGCTCTAGAGACCTTAGCCGGTGCGGAAAAACACACTATCACAGTGACCTCCAAATTCCTAACCCACGTGTGTGCCATGGGTCTTGGGGGAAACAGCTCCGAGACCTTGGGCAAATCTAACTGGGTCCCAGTTTCCCTCATCTGAAAAATGAGAGGGATGTCCTCCTCACTTTAAAACTTTAGTTCTCTTGTAAAAAGTTTAGCACAGGTATGCTACCCCACCCCCCACCCCCCATACACACACCCTGCCTTTAAAGAATCCTTTCCAAAATGGCAGACTGTATAGGAAATTTTAGGCCTATTTGTTGTCCTTTGGTAAATAATAATTTCTGGGTACCCATTGCTGGGAGAGTCCTTACAGGAAGCAGAGGAGAGTGGTGCATCTTTCCTACCCCAGTCAAGGGCTAGAAAAGAGATTCAGAGGTGGGCGGAGGTCCCTCTTCTACCTGGGAAACCCAAGGAGCCTTCCTGGAGGAGTTAGCATTTGAGACAATATGGGAAGATAGAAGAAGATGAGGGAGTAGAATTTGGGATGGAAGCTCAGTGCTTTCTTACAAGAGAACGTACTGGCTGATGATGAATTCCTGTTGTTGTTTTTTTTTGTTTTTGTTTTTCACTTACGAGGGTGTCCTTGGGTTTTTCAGGGTCTCTGAGATTTCAGGGTTGGCTTTAGTTTTTTCCCCTATCAGCACCCCGCTACTCTTCTGTGCCACAAACCCACAATGCACTGAGGACATTCTTGTTGATGAAGAGCCTTCCCTGACTAAGGGTGGGACCCCCACCTTTCACCTCAGGATGTGGGGCAGGTCACCTCTGCCGTCTTTAGGCCAAGTTTCTGTGGAGGGGAGGCTAGCTCTGACAACGTCTGGGGCCAGGTTCCCTGGTTCTGAAAAGAACAGGCACCCTTTTGCCATTTCCTTCCACCCCTGTTCCCTCCCTCCCTGCAGTAGCTGCAAATCATGAGGTCATCCATCTGAGAAGGGCCACGTGAGCTTCTCATGGGAGGCCCTACTGAGCCCTGTAATGGGAATTCATTCCTTCCCAGGAAAACTTATCTTCCATACACCATTCCTAGATACGTTCCCCTCTTTTATAGTTGAAAAGTTAAAAGAACTGAATAAAATGCATTAATTTCAGGCAAAAGCTTCCCCCACCCTGCTATTAAAATTCTTTTAAGTTAACAAAGTTTATTCCAACATTCCTGTCTTAAGCCCATAATCTTCTGGGGCTTCTTTAAAGCCTTGCTCGCTCTTTTTTTCTGCCTACACCTCCCAACTTATAGCCCCGAACCTTGGCCAAGGCAAGTGGCCATGGAAGCCCCCGGGGGTGTGACTCAGGATTTGGAGGGTACTGGGGAATGGGACAGGTGGGCTGCCCCTGTTTAGAACACCTTTTGGGGGCCAGTAGAGCTCCTCTCCCACCAGAGGTCAGCAGAGAGCTCAGAATGGCTTTGCCCGCTCGCAGGAAGTGGGATCACTTAGAATTCTCTAGATGGAATGTAGGAAGCCCTAACGGAAAAAAGCCCCACCTTTCAGGGGTATGTTAGGTTGGGGTCTCATTTTGTCCTGGATCCCTAGGGGGGTTAGTTTTGACACCAGTCCTGCCGTTCTGTGCTTTGAGGGGGCCGGGGGCCTTCGGTCTGTTCATTTGGTGGGTTTCTTTGCCATGCCCCCAGGCCCCCAACACGTACGCCCACACAGACACCCTTTTTCCTGACAGGGGACCTCGCCCTCTAGATCTCAGAGCCTCCCACATGTGACCAAACTGCCCATTTGGGTTGCCCACAGGACTGGGAATCTGCCCCTTTCCCTTTTTCTTCCAGAAGGTTGTATTTATTGTTAAAATGACATTATAGTATTACAGGAAATCCCCCTACCCCGCCCTTATCCTGCCATGATTTTACATCTCCTTATCTCCTGTTCTTCAGCTAGATGTATGGATGTTTCTAAAGAGGGTATTAACCACGGTATACAAACCATTCTGTGCTTGTGCCCCCCCCCCCCCCAACACACACTCTTCCTTAGAGGTTTTCCCACGTTCGCCATTGTGCCTTCCACTTCTACTTGATGGGGTGGGAAAAGGAATCTGAATTCCCTTCCTGTTTTTCCTTCTCTGAACTTTTGAAATCCCAGAGTGCTTGCTAACGACGCCCCCCCCCCCAAAAAAAACCAAAGTTAAAAACCAACTCCCCTTAGCCAGGTCTTTATTGTTGAAAGAGAGAAGGAAAGAAGGTACAGAAGGAAGTGAAGACTTAAACACGGAGATCAAATGAAAGTCTTTAAAAGAGAGAGAAAATGGGCCTTGGCTAAATTTAGCTCTAAGCCACAGACGGGATGCCTGCCCTCTAGGAACTTACAGTCCAGAAGGGAGGATCAGGTTGCAAGTCAGGGCAGTGGCAACAGGCAGAGGATGGAGAGCTGCCAGTCTCCTGGGAGTGGCCCGCACAGCTGAGGGCCAGACCGGGAGCAGGAGTGGGAGGCATCGTCCTCCCCATCCCTCTGTGCGCCTAGGGTCTGATGTTGGTGCCAGGAGCCCACTGAGTGGGACAGGGACTGGGGGGCTGGGGGGGTGTGCCAGGGAAAGCCTGAGCTCCGACCACAGCCTTCTCTCACACACAGTGGGCCCTTTTCTGCCTCCCCAGATTCCTCTCCCCATCCTACAATGATTGTTGGATTTCTGGAATCTTTTTTTTGAAATTAGGAATTAACCCCCTTTCCAAGCCGTTTTCACATGCCTTGCCCCACTCAGTGGTTTGGTTTTGCTTTAAGAAATCTGGCACACAATGGACCTTTTTGTCCTTAAAAAAATCCAGTCTTCATGAGTTCTTTGATTCGATAATTACTCAAAGCAAAACAAAGCCAATCCTGAAGTTAAAAGCAAACACCCTGTACATTACGTATACATCTCAGATGTTGAGGAAATCCTTAGAAGTTTACAGGTTGGTGTCCTCGAGAATTTGGCTCCAGCCAGACCCAGTATAGGCATTGTTTTCTTTTTTGTTCCTTCCTTCCTCCCTTCCTTCCTTTCTTCTCCCCCCCCTTTGGAAAAACAAGTTTTATTCTCCTGGGTATGTTCATTAGAGAGGGGAGACATTCTATTCAGTACGGAAGAATGGGGGGAGGAAGAAGGGGGAGCAGGATTCTGCAGGAGGAGACACAAGATTGATTGCTCTGTGCTGGGGGGTCGAGAGTGACCATCACACCCAGATGCAAATCTCTCAGGCTGTAACAAGGAACAACACAGCAGACCTTCAGCTTCCTGGAGTTAGTGGGGAAAATATTTCGTCAGCTGCTTTTCTGTCCTGCACTTTATTCATTAACTCAAGTGAAAAGAAAAAAAAATCAAAGTCTTGTCCTAATTTGTTGCGGTGGGACCCCAGTTCTCCCAAATTTTTGCCCTTTTTTGTTTGTTTGTTTGTTTAAAAAAGCACAGCCCACGGAGGCAGAAGGGGATGTGCTGGGTAGAGTGTGCCTCAGTTTGCTCTCAAGGCTTAGCTTCTCTCCACCAGGAAAAAGTTCACGCTCTTCCCAAGTGCCAAGAGTTAGGAATGTGTTACTAATTGATTTGACCTAAATTTGTATTGCTTTGAGACTTAGCAAATGGTCGATTAGGGGCCAGCGGGGGGGGAAAACAACAATTGTTATCCCAATGGCCAAGAAAAGGGACTCGCCACAACTATGTTTGTAAAACGGGCCTTCTATGACATTTAGGAGTTGTTGCTGGGGTGGGGGGGGAACGGGGTGGTGGTGGTTCTTGAGAGAAAGAGAAAGGTTGCTGGGAAGTGTTTAATGGGAATTTAGCATAAAATGACACGCCTGGCCGAGGAAAATCACGTTTCCAAATGAAAACAGTTGTCACAAATTAATTTTTCAAATTCTTGACTATTGGCAGATCTGAGGTTTACCTCATATGCAGAATTATGTCCAACTTGGCAGAGAGCGTGGAATATTGCCGGGTTCTTGGTACATTCATACCCATTTTCCCTCACTGATAAGTTATTTCCTCATTGGGGGGTTCAGTTGAATGTCCAAATAGCTTTGTTTCCTTTTTGCCTTTCTAGTAGCATCTCTTAGCTCGCGGTAGCCGTGGGTGTGTCCGCCAAGCCTCTCAGAAGGACGAAATCCTTGCCGGGTCGGTGAGTCTGCCTTCACTTGGGCATTTTCATTCATTCATTCATTGACTTGTTCACTGTACACATATCGAATGCCTCATATGTGCCCTTCCCCGTGGGGATGACAAAGGTATAAGACTTGCGGCTACCTTTGATGGTCTTACAATCAGAAGGAACCCAGGAAGTCTCTGCTGAGGAATGAACTAGGGCAGAGAGAGAGAACAGTCCAGAGCAGATGGAAAGACGGTCAAAAAAAGACTGACTTCAGAAACCTTTCAACACTTCTTCAAGCTGGTGGGGAAACCAAATCAGTGCTTACATGAAATTATTGCGCCCTGATCATTAAACCGCAGAGAACCCGCCAGAGCTGCTTCGGTCAAAACAAACAATGGCATCTACATGTTGGGCAGGTACGACAGTGTGGATTTCCATGTCAGTCTGAGGCTGGAACTTTGTAAGCTGGCCGGGATGGAGCCCTCTGTAGCGGGGTGCCAAGGCTTGCTCCCAGGACCTCCACGAGGCCTTTCTCCCGCGGTGTAACCCAGGGGCGACTGGCGAGCCGGGGTGGGGGCGGGTAGGGCACAGGTGTGCTTTCCTAGGGGGCTGCGGAGGCCTGGCCAGGGCTGGTGCAGACAACTGCCCTTAGTCAGCCCCTCTGTCTTTCCTGCTCTGTCTGGAGCCAGGTGGTGCCTCCCGGGATCTTCTAGGACTCAAAACGCTCTTAGGGGATGGGTCCAAATTCTTCTACCGAACCTTAGAATCTTCTTCGGGATTCCTCTTCTGAGGGTGGGATGGGCAAGTGCTTGTAGTTTGCTGCCAGAGGTCCTGATGGACTGAGGAGTGCTTTTATCTTAGCTTCTAGGCTGCCCTTTATTTTAGCTGCGGGCGTCCATCTTGGCCCCAGGCCTCCATCTTGGCCCCAGGCCTCCGTCTTAGCCCCTGAACTTTGGGCCTCTTTTTCCTGTTCTCTGATGCAAACAGAGAGATTCTGTATTCAAGTAGTATAATTAGTTCCCAGTCACTGTGGAAAGAAAACACACCTTAAATTCCAGAATTAATTTCCAACTTTCCTTTAACAAATACTTTTATCTGTGCGTTACTCTCGGAAGAACATCTTACCTGTAGGCCTCCTGTAATGCTCAGCACCTACGTGATCTTTATATAAAAAACAAATTTTTAATGTGTGTCTACAGATAGAGATTCTTTGCTTTAGCTATAAGACCAGGGACATGCTTCTGCGTGGAGGACTGAATGACAGGAACTCTCAGATGACAGGGACTGGTTTTGTTCCCAGAGTGAAGTTCAGATTCACAGCGTTAAGTTTTGGCCCCCGTCGTTTGTAACATTGAACACTCTGCACCCGAGAAGCACGTGGAGCCATCAGTGTGACTGAAAACTCGTTTCAGGACTTGCCTCCTCAGAAAAATCAGTCGCCCAAGTTACTTTGAAAGCATCCTTTATGACAGGTCGCCAGCTCTGTAAACGCATTAGTTTATGGGCAGTCGGCCTACTGCATTACAAGGACACTAACAAAGCGTTGTCCACCCCGAGAGAAATGATGGGCAGAGATGAGGGCACCAAGGCTGTGAGAAAATCAGTGAGCAGGTGGTCCCACAGCTGGGCCTCGGGCCCTGGCTTCAGAGTCCCCTTGCAAAGAGATCCGAAACAGGGATGCCTGTGTTTTGTGTTCTGGGCCCTCTGAGATGAGCCTCAGGCAAATTTGAGAAGTGGAGACTGGACCCCGGGCCTCCTTACCTCCCTGCAGGTGGCTGTGTTCGGTTCAGTTAATCCCATTAGCTGGCAAAGGCTTACAGGGCTACCCTTAAGGGAAATTTGCATTTTAATAAAGAGCTCTGTGAGGCCAAAAGAAAAAAAAAAAGGCAGGGAGTCACATTTTTAATGGTGGAGTCCTTAGAAGTAGAATTCTAACTGGAGGCATTGGGAAAGGATAGGGGAGGGGGCACTTGGGCAGTGGACTTCACTCCTCATTCCTTGTCCCAGGCTGCACCCCCATTCTCCCCATCCTGGCACCCCCGCCCCCAGTGCGGTGAATTCATTGAATTGGCTTTTTTCCCCTTGTGATGCTTCCTCCCCCGTCCCCCAGCTCTCCAGGTGCTACAGGGTGCCATACCGACTTCCGCTCGGCAGTGGGGGGGGTTGGGGGTGGGCATCCGAGCGGCAGAGTCAGGTCCAGATTGAAGCCTTCAGGTGCCTGACTCATTCCGGCTCAGGTCGATAATAACAAGCCCCATGTTTTCCTCCAGCATCCTCTGCTATGACACACAGAACAGTCAGGAAATAAAAGGCTCGAGTACTATATGGTTGCTTTGCTTTCTTTAAAAAAGAAAAAAAATAATCACGTCGGGGGTGGTGGGGAGAAGGAGCAAGGAGGTAGGAGGCCAGGCCGGCAAATAATCCAGCAACAAAAACAGTCTTGTTGCCCGGATGTTACATAAACAGCCCCCCAACTGTCCTGCGTTACAGCCTCGGGAAAAACTGGTGCTTAGTGACACGTGGGTTGATTTCACACCTTAGCTTCCAGTTACTCAGAGGTGCATTAACAACTAATGATTCAGTTGAGGGAGGCCTGGATTGCCATTTTGACTTGCTAGATATTAGCATACCCTCATAGAAACCCGGAAGCCTGCCAATTAAGCTCCCCAGTGTAACTCAAAAGGGGCCTTTCCAAGATGTGTGATCTTTAGGAAAAGGAAATTAAGCTAATTTTGAAAAGCTCCTGACATACGAGTTTCCTTAAAATGTAAGTAGTTGAAGGCTGGGATGAATATTATGATTTCCTCACATAATATGTATTTGAACATATGTCAGGGCTTCCAATGGCAGAGCTCAGAGGTACTCAGGGCTGTGGGCTCTTTCTTTCTTCTTTTTTCCTTCCCTTCCCAGTTTTTTCCTCTTTTCTGCCCTTTGTTTTCTCAAACGTTGACATGCACCCCCACCTGCAAGGCTCTTTGCAGAAAGTTCTGCAACGGTCAAGGGGATGAAAGTGATGTTTTCACCAAACGAGAGGAGACGCCATTGCCGGGACGAGAGCCCGAAACACTGCAGTGTCCCTGACAAGCAGGGGTGTCACCCAGTGGCTCCATAGCACTCGGGTGGGAGGAGGAGGGCATTTAATTATGCGTGTAAGTTACAGCTTTATTTCAAACGCAAACACGCAGGCCACCACCGATATTAAATACAGTCACGCTTTTCCCCGGGAGCGTGAAACGCATTCGGATTTTATCTTCCCAGATCCAGAACCTATTGACTTCCTCCAAACAGCTTCCTCCTGCCTCTCTGCTAAGTCAACGGGGGAGAATCAGCCTCCCCATGTGGCTGAATTGTGCACCCTGACAATGACTGGTAATTAGGGGCCGTGCGTGGAGCGGAGCCCAGAGGTAGCTGCCGGCACCGCTCCTGCCCGTTAAGATGGCTTCGCCGGCACCTTGCCGCAGAGAGAGGCCGCTCGAAACATCGATTTCCACCCCCCGCCCAAAACCCTCCCAAGGTTAGGATTCTGCCTAGAACTCTCTGCTTCCAGCTAAAATTTCCATCCCCAAAGGGCCTGATTTCAGGCAGAGAAAGGACCACTTTAGCAAATGAGAGAAGAGGAACGAGAGGGTCATTTCAACTGCAGCAAAAATCAGCCATGCCATTTTCCCTGACAGCACTTTAATTATGATGAAAGAACAAGATGTTTTTTGGTTTTTACAGAGGAGGCTTGCGGCGGGGGAAGGGAAGGGACCTCTGGAAGAGATGTGAGCTGCAGAGCGGGAGTGCAGAGCGCCTGTCACCCGTGTGATGGAGACCCTGGGAGGGGGAGCGAAGGCCCCCGCCCGCCCGGCTCCGCAGGAGCCCCGGGTCCCGGCCCCAGCTCGGTTGGGCGCGCCTTGCTGTTTGTCGCCAGGGGTGAAGTGTGACTAGGAAGGGCCCACAGGACAGAAGTCAGCAAGCTGCTGGGTGTTGGCCTCTCCCTTCCCTTCTGTAGTGGTGAGCTGGGACTTTCACCCCGAGGAGGAGGCCAGCCTGCGTTCTGCTCCACCAGCTGCGAAGGCAGCAGAGGGGTTTCAAGTGGTCACACAGCCCGTTGTTGAAAACGGTGTTTTTTTCCTTAAAGTCAGGTGCCTGAGCCAAATGGATATCCAGGGGCCTTGGAGCTGCAGGGAGAGCCAGGGACTGATGCTCTGATGGGCAGAGGCCATGTTTTAGAGTGGGAAGAGAGTTAGAAAGGCAGATGTTGATAGACCTCATTCAGCTCGGGGCAAGCATCAGGGAAAGAGTCCCCTTGTCCCCCTGCCACCCTCCCGGGCTTGTCTGTAATCCCTGCCCTGATTAGGCATTGGGCCCATGGGGAGCCCACGGAGTGGGTTGCCACAACCCCTGAGAGGGGCCCTGGGATTGCGGTCTGGCAGTGTTCAGAGGGAAATGGTAAAAGTGAATACTAGATGCGCTCTCAGCTGAAAAGAGCCTTAGCTGCTGTGAATGGGAATGTGAGCAAGAGAGGAGCAGGATGCATCCAGGTTAGCTGTGGGGTCTGCAGGGAGCAGAGGGGAAACACACCAGACTTAGAGGGTGCATATTCCCTGCTCCTTTTCACCTCCCTGCTCCGTTTAGGGCTCTTTCATGCCATGCACCGTGCAGTGCTGGCTGTTTCCAAGCCTCCAGCACGGAATTACACAGAGCAGGAGACATGATTTGAACCTGCTCATCTCGGCTGCTTTTGTGTAACTGAATTACACAATGTCTCGTTAAAAGTGATGTCGCCGCCGCTGCCGAGCGCCCCGCGGCCTTGAATTAAACACCGATGGGCATTATTTCCCTCCAAGGAGGCACTCTCTGCGGCAACTTCCCCCAAACAATTTGTGATTTTCCAGGGCTCCTTATTCCCCTCGCTAAATTGGCGTGCTGCTAGAGACACTTCTAATTTTGATGATTATTAACGGGCAGCAGATAATGAAACAGCGGGGACTTAGGGCTTTGTGGTAGATGAATTATGGACATTTACGAGTACAATCACTTTATTTCTCGAACTTAACAAGAGGATTAACAAGCAAAATGCCACATCTGTAGAATCTTAGAGGAGGGGTCTGTGGTCGGGACTGCAGGCTGGGCTGAGATGCCTCGTTCCCTGGAACCACTGCAGTCTCCCCGTCTGAGCCAAGCCGAGATGCAAATTCTTGCTCCATCCAGATACGCGGCGATTCTGCCTGCGACAGAGATGGGGACACCATGATCGTGCTGATTTCAGTGGACCAGTTGAGGGGAAGACATTAGAAAAATATGTCTAAACCCATTCCCCTCCCTTTTCCCTTGGAAAATAATATTAGGAACCGGCAGTTCGGTCTGCAGGGAGAAACATTGGAGGACAACATCTTGACTTACAACCCTCGGGGTACTTCGATATTTTATTTTATGGTGATTTCATAGTTTGGAGGAACAACAACAACAAAAAACCAGACAAATAAGATACAGAAGCTGGCAGAGTCGGGGGGGGGGGGGGGGGGGAGGGGGGCGGGGAGATGGCGGTCAAGGCTAGCCCACTTTAGGAGATTATGCCTTTCCAATACCAGAATAAGGACAGAGTGAGGATTTCATCCCCTCTTTGAAAGAAATAGGCACTTCGGGGAAGCGAAAATATCCCGTTCTTTGAGAAACACGGTGAGGCGATCGGTTAATGTCAGGCGGTGGTGGTCATAATCCTGTCTGGAGAATTGGTCTCATTTTTCATGTCAGAATTAATATTGGTTGAGATTAGATGGCTTCTTAATTTAGACCATTTACGTTTTATACAGTGCTAAAAAGGAGGGCTCAGGCCACTGTGTGGCAGCAACAACGCCAAATAAATAGGAACAATATAACCTTTAAAAACATCCATTCTTTCTGCTATGGCTTTGTTCTGGCAAATTTTGAGTCATTTAGCACAATCTGAAAACTCGGATTTTCATTGCTAGAAAAATGGAATGCTTTCCACTGTTCTATCGCTTCTTCTTGCCCACAAATTTCCTGTTCTGGTGACCTTCTTGACTTGAGTTTTTTGTCTTCTTCCCACCAAAGCATCCAATCAATTTGGTCAAAAATGTAATCGTGAAAAAGCATCTGGTTGTTTTGTCTACAGACAGCCCGTTTGCCCGAATATCTCAGAGGAACAGCTCATCCAGCCACCTACCCTGACATCACCCCAACACAGCCCAAATGCCGTAGATAAACTTATTTTTTGGAACCAGAGGGAAGAGACCTAGGAGCCAGGCTGCGCTCTGAGGGACGAGGAAGGGAGGGCATGAACAAGACATTGGAGTCTCTTGCTCTCTCTGCAGTGGCCATGGGAAGTCTGCCGAGGGACGGTGGGGATAAAGTAGGAAGCCGATGAAGGCAGGCGCCGGGAGGCAGAACGGTGCCAAGAGACATCTTTACAACTTGGCTCTCGGCAACATCATTATCAGGGTCAAGATTTGTCGGATGCCTGAAGCCATCTTAGAATTTAGAGGAAGCTGAAGCCACCAGCCCTTGTTTTGTCTTAGGTTACAACCAGCTCAGTCCCACCAGTAAAAACTAAGGATGATAAATTGTAGCTTTTATAGAAAAAGAAAAAATGTCCATGATTCAGTTTCTCAAAAAAAGCAGATAACCCCCCTTTATCTCAAAGTCACCCAAACTAGAACTAGATCATCACTCTTTTCTCTTTTTCTTTCTTTCTCATATGGATAGCCAATTTAGACTCTCAGGGCTGCATTTTCTCCGGCTCTTTCCATGCGGTCAGCAGCCAGGCAGGTGGAGGAGGAGAGGCAGGAGAAGGGTCCGGGCTCCCTTGGCACATCTCCCTCGTGCACTCCAGTCTCATGCACTTCATGTCTATTTGCAAACAGCTCAGACCAAAGCAGAGCATTGATATTACCCCCAGATGCTGTCTCTAAACCGGTCTTACTTTCCCTCCGGGGTGCAGGCAGGGCAGAGCCCAGATGTGCTCAGACCTCCGAAACCACCCAGCCTTGATCCCTTATTTTTATGTTACAGTTACGGAACCTTGAAAATGTGTTTTCAGCAGTTTACCCCACACCGAGAATTTCAGGAGAGAAAGGTCAAGAATTGATGACTTAGATTTATTAGTAGCCCCATTAGGCAGACCTCAGAATTCTAATAATGGGTCTTTGCCAGACAAATCAGTGTCACGTTCCTAAAAGGAAGAGAGTGACAGCTGGGTGATTTCACAGAATTACCAGGTATTGGGAGGAAGGTTAAGCAAGGATTCCATTATGATAAGTTAGAGTGATTTTTTGTTTGTTTGTTTCCCTGGGGTCTGCGTGCCGCAAGTAGCTTTTTAAAAATTTTTCATTTGCAAGACGTGCTGTTTTGCTCTGCACGTTTTAGAAATGACATGTATATTTTTCTCCCCAGATCTCTTGCCTTCGGCGTCCATTTTAGAAACTAGGTGTTTGTTGCAGAATTCTTTCCTTCAGTTCTAGTCCTGTCCTCCTCCTCCTTTTTCTGGAGTTCCCCTCCCTGCTCTCTATACCCTCAGTAAATCTAGCAGATGAGTAGCTATGCCAGGTTGAGGAAAACACATTTATTTAACACATTTAAAGACGTGCAAGGAAAATGAAATATCAAGGTATTTTATATTGAAGATTCAAGCGTTAAGTGTCCTTGGGGATCACACTAGTTAGTCAACAGTTCGGGTTTTTTCACATTTTGCATTCAGCCAACTCGTGGCAGCTCATTGAAATGATATATTTAGAGTACTTACTGACTTAATTAAGAGGAAACCATCTAAGAAACTCACTTTTAAGGCTGAGAGTGATTTTAAATTACCCTGCTCTGGGGCGCCCCCCTGAGGCATGGGTTAATAACAACATGGTAGGAATTTGGGATCAGTTAGGTTTTTCTAGACTTGGGGATGGTTTTAATGGCGGTGAGTAAATGGAGTATCCATTTAACTTGCAGATTAGGTGTCTTTGGGTCCCAACTAAGTTTTATATCAACTTCCTTTGAAAGGTTCTTTAACAGCTATGCTTTTGGAAGCAGTTCTGGGGATCCAATTACTAAAGAAATCCTGGTACTCAGAAGGCAGAAATTACCTTTTAAGAATAAGAAGCAAAACAATCTAACACGGCTTTAAGTTGGTCGACACCTTCAGCCATCATCTTAGTGAGAAGCACTTACTGGAACTTACTGGAACCAGTCTCCGAAGTGGGAGATTTGGCAGCATCTGGAGCTGGTCCTCTATCCATCAGCTGTCTGGCACCATCTTGCCAGAAGATAGGGACCTGGGGCCTTTGCAGTCAGTGGGACGGACCAAGGAACGCCTTGTCTAGGATCCGTCTTGCCTTGACAAGACACACTTCCTTCTCTCTGTAGACCAGGACACCCTGTGGGAGTCATCCAGTTTGCCTGGGCCAGACTGACATTTCAGAGTTGCCCTCTTCCCAGCGTGCTGATTTCACCCCTAGAACTCCCAAGGTTTGGTCTAGAGCCTCACTTGGCTTCTTTCACTGCTTCCAAGTTCCCACGAAAATCAGCTGCCTTCATGGGTGACTGCTGATTTCTCACCCCAGAGAGGACCAAGGGACCCAGTGAAGACATTCCCCCGTGACCCTCACCCCCAAGGTGTTCATGTCTTATATATGCGGAGGGCTAGTTTTCTAGAGATCTTATATCTTGGTGTTAGGTCACTGTAACCCTGGAACAAAAATAGCTGTAATTAGTATGTTACAGATTAGACTCTGCGTTTCTAGCTTTGTACCACTTCCTCTAATAATACCAATTTTGGTGATACATTTCCTAGAATCCCGGGCTCGCTTCAATCGCTGAAATCCTCCAAGAGGCGATTATAGGACAGACAGACCTGTTGCTTTAAAACCTGGAAGGGTTTGGTCCCGGATCAGTTCTCTCCGCTCCCACCTTTGTCTTTCCCCCACCTTCCTGGGTCTCTCTGGATTTTCTTATTTTATGTTCAGGGAGCTATGCCTCCCTCCATTCTCCCCCGAGGCTGGTGTTTTTGTTGATGGCTGAGCACACATGGTCTTCTCTGTCTGTGGCAAAAGGTGCTTGCTTTCCTGGCCGGCTCCAGAGTCCCCCCCAATTAACTGGGGGGGGGGGGGGGGGGGGCGGGCGGGCGGGATTTAGTGGGGCATCACAACTTCAGCCAAGCTGGGCATACATCAAGTACACCTGTCACTCGAGCCGGTGTCCAAAATTCAGCCCTACGGGTCACAGCTGTGGCATTATTTCAGCATGAGCAATTCAGTATTTAATGTTCCTTAGAAAAATAAATCACTCCAAGCTGCTACTGCTCACCTATTAACCCTTAGAAGATTTCAGAGAAGGAGAGGTGGTGTCATCCATAGTTTGCCTGGCTTGCAGGGGTAGCTCGTCCTTCCCGGGCTTGTCTCTCTGGGAGACGGCTTCTTACTTCGTGGAGAGCAGGGGCCGCCGGGGCCGCAGAAGCCGAATGCTCGGCTCTGCTCGGCCCTGCGGCAGCCACAGCCCTCCGGGGGGGGGATGTTGGGCTTGCGTTTCATGTCTGTCTTTACCTGCATAGTAAAGGGCTGTGGCTTTGGTCTCTGCCCTCATCCCTGGCAAGTCATAATTTACAACTAAGTGCTGGGACGGGGTGCGGCGGGGGAGCTCATCCTTAATCAGATCTTCTCATTTTATGCACATGGCCCCCAAAAGCAACACAGATTTTTAATTTGTCCTCCCAGTCGCTGGGCCCTTCTGTCACCTGGGTCTTAATAAATGAATTGGCCATCTGCAATTAATCCACGTATTGCGGATCCTTTGAAAGCTGAGTTGTCTGCCTTCTGAAAGAAATTGGCTATATTTAGGCTTTAAGGCAACCCTGCTTTGTGTTCTTTGTAAAGTCAGCGACATTCTTTCCATTTTTTCAGTGTAATTAGCACAAAAGAGCCGTAATCTGAGAAGGTAGTAGAGACTAAGGCAACCAAGAGGCAGGAATGTTCAAGAAAGGGGCAGAGGCAGCTTTCCCAGTCCTGGGCGGCCTGCAGAGACCCCGAGACGCGGCTGTGGCTAGGGCTGAGGTCTGGAGCTCATGGAAACATCTCCTTCTCATCTGATCCCCAGCCTGGTGGCAAAATGCTTGATGCTTTGGCTGAATGATTTTCTCCTCCTAACTTCCAGAGGTCGACAAAGACCTCAGGAAGCCACAGCACCAGCGGGGTTCTGCCGCTGTTGAGTGGGCTCCTGACAGGCCGGTCAGGGTCGTGCACGCTGCTGACCCCGTAACCTTGGGGAGGGGGAGTGGGAGGGGTGCAGCCTCGGGGCTCCCAACAAACCCTGAGTTTCACCAAATGGTGGCTGAATGGAGTTTGTAGGGCGGGGTGGGGGGCAGCCAGGAGGAGAGCCTGGGCTTCTGTGGAGCATCAGTGGAAAGGAGGAGGCTGCCCTCCCCATCTGGGGGCCATGCTGTTTGTGCCCCCGATGGTTTGCTCCCCCTGAAAACAAAAACCCAGGGAAATAGGTGGAGCCCCACTGTAATTACACATTTTTCTATTTCAGTCTAAACGTGTGTGGGCAAACACAAAAAGATGAAAAGGTAGATCCATGTCTAGATGAAGTAGGCATGTGACTAATTATGTCACATGAATTGCTTCATTCAGGGTTTACCAACAGCAGATAGAAATGGGACCAGGGAGGGGGCTCCAGCCGGGAAGGCAGATGACACCCCAGCCTGGCGGGAATCTGGGGGGGTGGGAGATAGAGGCTAGTAACTAACTGCAAGGCTATTTGAAAATGATCACCCACATTGGGTTAGTGGGTAAACAGAGTAAAACCCAAGACATAAAACTTGTATCTAGAAGCTGTTGCATTTGTATATGTGTGTACACAAAGCAGCATTTAGGGAAAGGAAATTTATTACCTGATTAATCCAGAGTGTTTAACTCTCTAAACTCTTAATTATAGGGGGCTGAATTTGAAGAATTGAATGCAACGGGGAAAGAACTAAAATCTTTAAAATCAGAGCAATTAAAGGGCCTCTTTAATCTGAGGAGGTTTTTTTTTTTTAAAAAAGATTTTATTTATTTGACAGAGAAAGAGACAGCGAGAGAGGGAACATAAGCAGGGGGAGTGGAAGAGGGAGAAGCAGGCTTCCCGCTGAGCAGGGAGCCCGATGCGGGGCTCGATCCCAGGACCCTGGGATCAGGACCTGAGTTGAAGGCAGACGCTTAACGACTGAGCCACCCAGGCGCCCTCTGAGGAGGTCTTATTAGGACTTCAGCGCTCTATTGATTGCGCCAACTTGCTTTTTGGTTTTTTTTTCCTGTTGATACTTGTTTAGTAAGAAGTCGGATCAAAATGTCATTTAAATAAAGGCACCCTGTAAATGAAAATAGAAGTTAGCTGGCCCTCCCTCTACCACTCCCCATCCTGGATGAGTTTCCATCCTCAAGGCCAACTTAAAACTTCTAAGCAACAGGTTTTGCCATTACCTTGGCCCTCATGAAAAGATTTTCCCCCAAGGGGAGTTAAAGATATTTTAAGTTTAGGAAAATTAATTTTCCTGCTATAGGGCAGTAACACTTGTATAGCTTTTTTTTTTTTTTTTTTTTTTCTCAAACCCAGTTATGATCTCCAGTAAGTGGGTCCATGGGTCTATGTTTGATGTCATTGTGCCCCTAATCCAAAGTGTTTGTCCATCTGGAATCTTAAATCAAGGCTAATGTGTGTATCATATTATTTAGGTTTAAGTTTTAAAAGGAACAGAGTAAAGCACATAGTCTCTTTTTGATTTGTTTCCCCCTTTTAAGGTAGATGGTAGCTTTGTTAAAAGTCTACTCCCACCCACTCTGGGGCTCTTGGGGATGTGGTAAGGAAGGGAAGGCACCCAGGGCCCTGGAAACTGGGCCTCTAAGAGACCAGAAAACTTCCCTCATAAATGGAGCCCACTCATCAGGGTCAAGAAAGATCAGTAAAGGGGCAACAAGTACCAGTTGCCCTCACATTGTGCACCACTGTTTCAAGTCGATGCTTGAATGGCATCTCAAAGCACTAGCTCAAGAAATTGGGTCCAAACACATGGGCCAGTGTGGTCCCACATTCCTTTTGAATCAGCTCTGCTTTGAATTTGAAACAAATTGTTTTGAAATTAGTTGATGGCAATTAAATAGGGAAATTTCATATGGCATGTAGTTAATTCCTTGACTTCAAATCTCCTGAAATGAAGTTTTCCTAACTTAAACATTGTGTTTAGTTTAGAATGCAAGTTTAGAAGTACTTTGTGATTGAAGTTACTAACTAGGGAATATGACAAGAAAAAAAAATGCCCTGGGTAATCACTGCATTAGATTTTAAGAACTTTATGGCCCCAAGTAATAGGATCTCTTTACCAGGGATATACTGGGTCTTAGTTCTTGGTCTCATCATCTACACAGCACGTTTCAGGTCACATTCATTTGCAATGATTTCAGTCATTCTACGTAAATAAAGTGCAGAATGTGCTTTAAAGACCGAAAACACCATGAAAGCACTAAATACTATTAAAATCTTATAGCTGAGGTTTCTGTTTCAGTGGAAACCTATTTATTGTTTCCTAGGCTATTAAAATATTATTATATTTTCTCTGGGCTCTTTCCATGACCCCAGTGGTTGAAAGGCCAAGAACACCCTTGTCCAAAAACTGAATTACATCATTAAGTGTAATAATATTTTCAAGATTGCAAGCTATAGCTTGGAAGGCATTAGACAAGGCATTCTTACTCTAACAGGAAGATGCAAAAGAGCCAAGGAACACATCCCTCCATAAATATGAAGCTTACAAGACCACACAATTCAAACCCGGACATGTGAATTCATTGTTGTAAAATGTGTTGGAAAGAACTGTTGCTAGGCCATCCCTCTGGGTAGCGTGTGACACCATCTGTTTAACCAAGCTGTATCGTTAGAGAACCTAGTATTTTAGGTTAAGGGTGTGTTATCCCAACTTGCTGGCTTTGGCATGAAGCAGGTCACCTGAGCCAGGGACCTGTGCCCTCCCTAGACATTTTATACCCAGGACATTCTGGCCCTTTGCCCTTTTCTGGAGCCTGAAGTTTCCACGACTTACATTTCTCCCTGAGCCAAATAAGAGGCCCCTTCCATTAGAAAACTCTAGTTGGACTGTTCCAAGAATTATGCTAATGGATTTCTGTCCTTTCAGAGCGTAAGCCAGGTACTTAAAATGGCAGCGACCTATTAGAATAAATTACTGATTCATATGAAAAGGTCACGCATGGTGGCCTCCAAATGTGAAAGGCTTTTTTAAAAATTAAAACTTTTAAGGCCTGGGCAGGTCAAATGCTAGACTGAAAACTAGACGGTGTCGGCTCACCACACCAATTAAGTAAAATCTCGTCTTTCAGTTTGTGTTGGGTGAAAACAGAAAGCCGAACAGACCACAAACGAGCTTGTGTTCCAGAGTGCTCCGTGTCATTTGCTTACCTGTAAACCCTTGATTCCACCTACTGTCATTTATTTACAAAGTAAGTGCTTTATTTGTCCATCAGTGGTCATAATGACATATAGGTGAAACTTACACTAAAACAAAACAAAATCCTCTGGAGGACGGCCTGCTAGGTTAGAAGCTGAAACAACTGAAGTCTGACCTTGCTCGATACTCCGGGACAATAGTCCCAATCGCGCCTTGCCTGGAATATGTAGGTGTCTGTGTGTGACCTGGGACAGCGTCACCCCTTTCAAAGTTTAGGTGTGATATTTATCCAAAAGGGGGGAGATGGTAACCCACCTCAGGATTTCCAAATAAGGAGATGGTGCATTATAGTCACTGTAGTGATGTGTAGTTACTGGCCTAAGTATCAAGGTTGTATTGGTTACTATTTACCTTGTTCCTCTTAAATACAGTGTATTTGTGTTTTGCCACATTAGAAGCAGGAAGGAAGATGCTTTTGAACAAATGGAGCATAACAGAAATTTCTGGCCCGTTCCTCCTCCTTATAAGTCTTTGCCAGTTTTTAAAAATGACAGTCAGTGAATCAAATTCAACCAAGAAGTTTTTATTTAATAGAGGAAGATATAAAACTTGGGCCTTGTCTTCAGCTAGTTTCTAATCTAGCTGGTGAACGATGGTGAGTCATGATCTCTGCAAAGAGCCACAGAATCGTTGCTCCGAAGGCCTTGATGCCAAGGTGGCTTACAAGCCCCCTTTGGGTCGATGAGCTCACTATTTTTATCTGCTCTGGTTTAGGTAAAAAGTGTCAACCCTGGAACAGTGATTCTTTTGAGCTCTTTTCAAAAGAAGGTGTATTTTTGTGTGGAAGAGAGGCCAGAATCCGAAGTGTGATAAAGACCTGGCTAAGTTTGTGCAGCAGCGGGCCAACGGCGGAGAAGGTCGGAGGCCCTGGGTGAGGTAGCCACTGCAGGTTATGAGGGTCTGGCCAGCGGCTTCTGCTTCCTGTCCTTCATTCCAAGTGTTCTTTAGTGACTTTGAATTGCCCTCTGTTGTCTTTCAGATCCATAGAAAAGAGGCCTTGTAGAACAGGGATAGAAGTGTACCTGATGCGGCCAAGAAAAATAGTATGTGACATCTCCATCTGTCACACCTTTTCTTACTTTTGGGAAAGGGGATTTCAGTCCTTCTGTTGGATGGTTACCAGTATCTGTTTTCAAAGAAAACTTAGAACTGTACACGACAGTTTGCTCCAGGCCTGTCAAAGTATCAATCACCTCATACCCCTAGGTATGTTAGGTGTGTTTCCATTTACAGGTAGGCTTCCTTCTCTCTTTTCCCCTAGGCATCGGAAGTTTGCCCGACTGTTGAGAAGTCAAATAAGGTCAAAGGTGGGAGAGAGTTCATGACTACTTTGACCACCTGGGTTTACTGGCAGGTAGGCCTGCCACCCACCAAAGGCAGTCGCCATGTCTTAGCCTGATCACCTGGGCTACTACTCTGGCTCACCTGGGCACAAGGTGGGCCGCATGGACCACATGTATTGAATGAATGAATGAATGAACTGCACCCAAGCAGACACCCCTGTGGCAGCAAGTGGCTCATCCAGGGTCCCAGGAAGAGTGAGCGGCTGCGGTGTTTGAGAACTTTAGCGTCACTACTCTCAACCCAGTGCGCTCCACCACGTCCTAGTGTGGGGACGCTTTTATAATAGAGTTATTAAACAACTCTCAAACAAATTCGTGTTCAATAAACTACTTCTCCTTCTGTTCCAGAGGCCCCCGCGGTGCCCAGGCCGGGCCACGGATAACCAGGACACCCTGGCCCGGGACCTCTCCCGCCTGGGAAGACGCCGCGCACACCCGACTCCGCAGCCTCGGCCACCGTGGCTTGGCTCTTGCGTCGCCGGCGCGCTGACTGCCTCCAGCTTCTTGTCGCAATGCTAGCTTTGTGCTCACATAGCGCCTCTCACCACAAGATCTGAAACCCTTTCCAGGCGTCGCGATTAATTAGTCTTGCCGACACCTACCTCCACGAGCACGCGCCGCCGGGGAAGGGAGGGGTGGGTGGCGGTCCCCGCGTGCGCTAACCGGGAAACTGGAGGTAAGGAGGCGCGCAGCCGGGGTAAGCGCCGCCGTCGCACACTTTGCACGCCGCCCAGGGCTACACCACTCACCGAAAATTGGGAGGCAGGTCTAGGAGGCGGGGTCCGGCGCCCACCGCCTTGGGCGCCCCCGCGCCCGGCGCTGCTGCGCCCCCCGCACCCCCTACCCACTCCCGCACCACCCGCACAATGGCCCGCACCCCCTGGGTGCGCAGCGGCCCGTTTGGGTGCGTCCTCGGCGGGCCGATTTTTCGGCTTCCCCTTCGGTTTATAGGGGCCGCTGCTGTGGGTCCGTCCTCTGAAGAGGCTGGGGCGTCATCGGGCTGGTTAGGAGCGCCGTCTTCGGCGGGGACACTCAGTCGCGTCGGCACCGCGGAGCGGGCTGCGTCAGGTGGCTGGCCCGGCGCGGCGCTCGCTCCCTCGCTCGCTGGCTCTCCGGCTCGGGGCTGCGGCGCCGGCTGGAGCGAACCCCTGTCCCGGCGCGGGGCGGCGGCGGCGGCGGGCGGCCCGCAGGCAGGCAGGCAGGCACTGCCTTGCGTGTGAGTGCACCTCACTCACATGTAAGTCCGGGTGCACCGTGGCCTCCCGCGGAAGTGCGAGTCGCCCGGCGCGGGCAAGAGCCACCGGGGCCGGGATAGGGCAGGGGCGCCCCGGTGCTGCCGCCCTGCCCCGTGCCTCCCGGGCACCCCCCAATTCTCTCTTTTCTCTTTTCTCCTCTCCATTGGCGTGCCCAAGAGCCAAACCGAGGAGCGCCTGAGGGTAACAGCAAACTCGTGCCATCGCGCCTCTGCACTTTTCTTTTTTGAGTTGTTTGACATTTCTCGGTGCTTTTTGGTTTCTCGCTGTTGTTGGGTGCTTTTTGGTTTGTTCTCACCCCTTTTTTCGTTTGCTCATCCTTTTTGGCGCTAACTCTTAGGCAGCCAGCCCAGCAGCCCGAAGCCTGGGCAGCCGCGCTCCGCGGCCCCGGGGCAGCGCAGCGGGGATCGCAGCCGACTCCCCACCCCCCCCCGACACGGGGCGCACGGGGTCCGGCCAGGCCGAGGCCGGGGGCAAGCAGGGCGCCCGGGCCAGGCGAGAGCCGGGCACCCCGAAGTGGCCGAGCCACCATGCTGAGGATGGCCATGAAGATCAAAGCCCGAGCGGCGGAGAGCGAGAAGAAGACGGCGGCGGCTGCGGCCGAGGTGGCTGCCGAAGCTGCGGCGGCGGCTGCAGCGCTGGCCGAGCCGAGAGACCCGCTCGCGCCACGGAAGAGCGGGGACGCCGAGAAGACCCCGAAGACGGCGCGGGAGGCGCCCCCCGAGAAGTTCCTGACCGAAAAGGAGCGGAGGAAGATGGAGAAGAAGCTGCTGGAGCAGAGAAGAAAAGAGGAGAAGAAGAAGGAGAAGGAGAGGAAGAAGTTGGAGAAGATGCAGAAGAAGAAGAAGAAGGCGCCCGAAGCCCGGGAGGAGGCCCGAGGCCCGGAGGCCGCCGCCGCTGCCGCCGCCGCCGACGACGAGGGCGCCGCGGAGGGCGCCGGCGGGGGCGGCGAGGGCGCCGGCGGCGGGGGCACGAGTAGGGCCTGGGCCGCGTGGGACACGGACTCGGGCGATGAGGACGACGCCTACTACACGGCGCCGCGCGTGGGGGGCGTCGTGTGGCGGCCCGGGCCGCTGAAGGCTGGCGCGCTGAGCGCCCACCTGCCGCTCGTGGTCTTCCTGGTCTTCTCGGTCCGCAGCCCCTCGTGGGTGCTCAACTTCCTGCTGCAGAAGCGCACGGAGCAGGGCCGCGGCTGCGGCTTCGTGTTCGGGGCGACCTGCTGCTTCCGAGTGTTCCTGGGCTGCGCCTTCTTCTCCTACTTGGGCGGCCGCGCCAAGCGCAGAGGCCGCGGGCGCTCCGGGGCCAGCGGTGCCTTCGGCTCGGGCCATGGCGCCCGGCGCCGGGGGCGCGACGAGCGGCTCATCTAGTCAGACCCCCGCCCCCCGCCCCCCGCCACCGCCACCACCACCAGACACCACCATCGCTGTGTAGTGTGGATTTTTATTAAGTATTTGTGTGTGTGTTTGGACACATTTTCCTTTTCGGTTGCTCTGTCCTTTGGTTCGTGCTCGCCTCGCTTTTTCCACACTCTCCCTGCTCTCTGGCTCTCTCTGTGTCTCTCTCTTCTTTTCGAAAATTTTCCGAAGTCCGGGCTCGGGCTCGCGCTCCCTCCCCTTCCGCCCACCCCGGCCCCTCGGCGGCGCCCGCGGGAGGAGGGGGGGCTCGGCCTCGGGGGCCGCAGGGCTACGCGGCCCGGGGGGTGGAGCGTTGGCGTCGTGCGAGGGGTCGTCACTGGCTCGGGGCCGCCCCCTCTCCCCCCGCGGCCGGGCCCGAGTGGGGCCCGAGTCAGGGGGGCGAGGGGGCGGCGCCCCGTCCCGTCCCGGACCGGGCGCGGGCGGAGGGACCCCCCCTTCCCGGGCACCCGGGGGGGCGCCTCCCTCCGCCAGCTCCCGCCCTCCCCGCCGCCGCGGCCGCTGCCGCGGCTGCTCCTCATCCCTCCTCCTCCTCCTCCTCCTCCTTCCACCCCCCTCGCCGCCGCCGCCTCCTCCTCCCCCCGCCTCCCCCCGCCCGCTGCAAAGCTTTGGGTCGGGGCGGCGGCGGGCCCGGGCCGAGGCAATAAGAGCGGCGGCGGCGGCAGCGGCGGCAGCAGCTCCCGCAGCTCCTGCTCTGGTCCGCCTCGGCCCGGCGGCGGCCATCAGCCCCCTCGGCCTCGGCTCGAGGGGCGGGGAGCTACGCGCTCCCCTCGGTCCGACCGCCAACCTCCCTTCCCCGCGCGCCTCGCGGCCCGCAGTCCGCCCCGCGCGCTCCTCCCGGAGGAGCCGAGCCCGCGCCCGGCTCGCCCGCCCGGCGCTGCCCCGGC